>NW_006159849.1:5338447-5390034 GCF_000334495.1 Tupaia belangeri chinensis
CATTTGTAGAGAACTAAATCATAGTAGAAGCTCTACTGGGTCCTGATGTGTTTGCCATCAATACTTATTATGTCTGGAATTTAATAAGGTATATTACCATGCTGAAAAGAGACCTTTTTACAAGAGAACACTATTTACGCTTGTTATGGGTTTGGAAAAGGTTTGCTGAAGCTAGTGGAACCACACAGAAATAAAAGAACAGAGCTCGGATTTAAGAAGCGGACCTTTAACCACTCCACTGGACCATATTATTTCAGAAAGCCCCATTTTTCCAATGTGACATATGGGTAGGCAGACAGACAGATGTCTAGTTTTGTATAGCTACCTCACTATCCAATAAAGAAAGGAATGGTATGAAAACTCGGTAAAGTGAATAAATTTGAAAAGTAATCGAGGCAAAGTCCTGAAAAGCAATTACTTTTTCTTTATTGCTCATGTTTGTTTAGTCTTTAGTAACTTCAATAAAAAGCAAGGGGCCAGTTTCTAAGCTTTTCTAAAAAAAGAAGAGTTGTTAAATAGTAATTTTATAGATGCCCCAAAAGTGTGCAAACGCATATATAAATATATTGTAGCAACCAAAGAAACTTGAGAACCTAGGAAATCTGAAGCCTTCATCTTACTGTGCTTCAAAAAAGACTACTCACTACATTTGAATTGTTATAGGGATTTAAAATTCCCTGCAAAAACCAGCTGATTTATAACTGTGTGTGTGTGCACCTGGTGGTTATATAGATGCCCAGAGCAATGTTTCCCAAAGGCGGTATACTGCAGGGGTCTTGTACTATACAGATGTGGCAGGCAGACTAAGCACAATGAAGTGTGTATTAGCTTATCTGCCCAACCCCAGCCTCACCACAGTGACAAGTTCCTCTTCTACACTGGTGGAGAATGAGGTGAACATTCACTGCCTACTGTCTGCCACATACTTTAACGGTGCATTTCACTCTCAAAAGCCATTCACTGAGAAAACTACTGTCCCCAATTTACACAGGGGACCCTCGGAGAGCTGCCAAAGGCAGTGGCCACTGGTCAGCCTAACTCCAGTGTGCTCTAGACCGCACTATCATACCTTTGGGCGCCACATTTAGGAACTGGTCGCTTTCCAGTCCCTGTGTGAATTTAAAGAAGTAAAATAATTGACTCTTGTCAGACTGGCCGCAGCGGCTGAAAAGAAACAGGTAAATGTCTACTGACCTGTTCTGAGCCCTGGGCCTGCCTCTGCTTTCAGTTAGCAGCTGACTTAGCAGTCTCTCTCTCACTCCTTTCCATTTAGCTAACTTGGACCGATAAAGGGGGAGAAGTGGGAATTTTGCAAAAGAAAGCAATCAGGCGGTAGCCCACTTTTGCTCTCACTTGCCTTGTGGGTAATTTTTTGGAAAAATCTGTGTGACATGGGGCCACAGAGACCTGCTGAATGTGGTCTAGGAGGCTCCCAGCACACAATGCATGCCTGCATTCCAGAGATGTAAATGAACTCAACCTGCTTTGAAAAGCACCTGTTTTTTAAAGTGTTTCTCCACTCAACATTTAAATCCATGTTATTTTTATGTTTGTTCAAGGCTTAGCCTCCTCTTTGAATCAGTTGAAGTTAGGGACAATACATGTTTAGCACCTCATAAAAGTTACACGTGTGTGTGTGTGTGTGTGTGTGTGTGTGTGTGTGTGTGTATAAATATTGTTTTGTTCTTAGTGACTAATGTTGGAAATCTATCTTTAAATACAGTTCCTCAAGGTATCCTCTTCATTAAAAAATATTTTATTTAACTTTATTATTATTTTTTTAATTTGACCAGAGAGGGACAGAGTGAGTGAGAAAGAGAGAGAGAGAGAGAGAAGGAAAAGTGAGAAAGCCAGTCACCAGGTCCAGGCTCGAACCATGGGTGAGCATGTGGGAGTCCAGCACCCTTCACCAGCATGCCACCTGCCGGTCCTAGCATCCTCTTCATTTTAAAGCAGCTTCCTTAAAACTTTTTTGAGGGAGAAGAGTAAAAATTGACCATTGTAAATTATTTTATATCAAGTCAAAAATCAAAATGATCATTTTTGATTATGAAGTTGATGCTGATGGGCCCTGAGCAGGACTGATGCAGACTCAAAAGGTCTGTCTTAATCATTCTGTAGAAATGCTAAAACCTGGTGTCTGTGGCACTGTGGGGAGCAGAGGACTGGTAGCACTAGAAATTGGTTCAATCTTTCTGGACAGCAATCTAGTGACATGTAATAAGAACCATAAAAGTGTTCAGCCCTTCTGACCTCGTAATTCCACTCTGGGGAATAACCCAAAGAAAAAAAGAATAATTGGCTCAGAGATGCTCAACACACCATATTTGCATTAGTGAAGATGTTAGTTCATTATTCTTGTGCTGGGGGGTGGGGCAGGGTTGGGGGCAGAAAAAAGGGGGGGGGGCATAAAGCATTCACAAGTGATAAATTAAGTGAGGACTATGCTACCTGATATAATCACTGATAGCCTCCCAGCATTTACAGAAATTGAAGGAACGACTCCTGGAGACCAATGTAGAGACTAAAAAGTAAGGAAAAAAAAAAAAAAGAGGAGGAAAATTTGCCTGTCTGCCCTTTTATTGTATGTTACAGTGGAAGGTGGGTAAACCTTCAAGGTTGACCCTTGTTTGAACCAGCAAGTCTAGTTTCTGTTTTCTTGAGTAGCCTATTTGTCTAGAGCAGTCAAAGCGTCTTTCTTTTATTATTATTTTAAAGCAAACAAAAAAGCCCCTTACACGTGGTCATTCCTACCAAGGTGGGGTGGGGAGAAGAACCAACCCAAGATGATTTGGTGATGCAATCTAACCATCGGTGTTCTTTCTTGAAAAATATTATATACTGCCAAAAAAGAGGGGGGAACGCCTCTCAAAAACAAAACAAAAACCACTCTAACTGCTAAATCTTTTGACATTGCAAAGACCCCTGACTTTTAACTTGAGTGATCTGTTGGAAGTCAATGGACTGGAACGAATAATTCTCTTCCAGTGATGTGAGAAAACAGGATATTCACGCCTGAGAAAAAAATTTTTCTTTCTCCGTGTTAAATACTATTAAACTCCCACTAAGGAACCATTTTAAAACCAAATGTAAGTGGCGTTCTTCAATTGTGAGCAACTCTGCACCAAGACGCTGGCCGGTAAGGAAGACAACCACGGGCTGGTCTCTTCGGCTTCCTAGAGTTTGCGGGCCTAAGAGTCTAATGAAAAGCTGACGAAAATTTCTTAAACAACAAATTCTTCCGCTTCAGGATAACCATAGTGTTTGGAAATAAAATCATGTCCAATCAATACCACTTAGCAGATATTTAATGTTTCACAATAGGACTCTTTTCCAGAGTGAAACTGCTGCCCTTCTCACTAACATTTAAAATAATTAGGATTATCTTAGCTGTCCGAAGCTTGGCAGGTTCAGTTTGTACTTTCAAACAGCATTAATTCTTGGCACTCAGAACAAGGGATAAAAGGTGAAGATATGAATGGAGATCTTTATTCCACCTGATCTATCATGGATTAGCTCATTCTTTTCCAGTTCATGCCTGCACTCTAGTTAAGAGGAAGGCTGAGCTGTAACTGATGTAATTAGAAACCACAAGCTGAGAAACAGCCCTTTATTAATCTACCCTATTTATTATACATTTACCAAAAAAAAAAAAAAAAGAAAAGAAAAAAAATAATCTTTGAAACATTTATATGTGTTTTCCCCCCTAACTGGAATTAAAGTGTGGTGATGAGAGAGGGGCTGTTTAGGATCATGGTCTCTTTAAACCGTCTCTTCATTTTGAGCACCAGTTTTTGAATGCCAGCTTTAAAAGGGGCCAGCTCTGCACTGTGTCTATTGTAGAGATATTTGCCATGGCCTAGCCATAGTTAAGTGAGAGTTCTTGTAGGTAGAACTACCCCAACCTTTGTAAGCACTGAGAAATACCATACTTCATAATAGAGAATTTTTAACAGAACCTATGTATTGGGTCACTGGAAAAGTCATGATGCAGTTTTATGTTTTCCCATGCAAAAATGCATCATGACTTTTCTGATGATCCAATATTTATGCAATGTTAACAGCACGTCTTTCCCTCTAAATTTCGCATGCAATATGTATACACAGGTCACAAGAAAACAGAACGAGTTTTTAATGATGAACAAAAACCTTATGTGGCGTCGTGGAGAGAGGGAGGGCACTGGCCGCAGGAGTCTGGGAACCGGGGCTCGCGGCCTGGCCCGCCGCTGCTGCTGGCTTGAGAACCTACAGGGTAATATGTTGAACATCCTCCCTTATTCATCTACAGAGTTCAACTGATACATACAGGGAAGACTCCTTTTCTGTTTAATGTAATACACAAAAGGAGAAAAGAGAGAGGGGGCACCATTTGGCCTTCACCCCACCTGGGACCCAGGCAGAATCAGCGCAGGGCCAGGCATTCCTTCTCCATTTCCACAACCCTCTACCTCAGCAGGCACTGTTAGAGCTCAGCATGGCAGCTGCGGGGTACCCGTGTCCCTGCATTCTTACCTGTTATATACAGGGGGTCAACACAACCACCTTGGGTCTCACAGCCCGTGAGTAAGTGACGTGCCCATCACAACAGCCCTACCCTGACAGGCTCAACACTCTCACGTGCCCCTCACCTCCCAAGAAGCCTCTTTTCCCTCAGCAGTGGCGATGCTCCTCGTTGCTCCTTTTCCCCCAAACTTACATCAGAAGCAGGGACTTTTCTGTCGCTGACATTTCTTTCTAAACCCTACCAAAAGCGAGCACGCACAAACAAAAATGCCAACGTCTTTACTAACTAGGCGGCCGTATCTCACCCAGAGGGGCAGCCTTTGGTGATATATGCAATCTAAACATTCAAAGTTGAGGCCTGCCCATGGCCTAGTGGTTAAAGGAGCTGGATCCCACATGGCGACTGCAGTTCAAATCCCTGGCCCAGTCAGCCTGAAACAAGCCAGTCACACTCAAGACTGCCCGAGATCCAAAAGGCTGGACGACTGGAGGAAGGATCACAGTATGACTAGGCCTTATGACAGGGGTACCCATTTTTCTCTCTCTCTTATGCATATACACATGCTCTATCATGAAAAACAAAACTAAAAGAAAAAAAACATCTCCTATATTACCTAGGGAATTGGCTTAAGCACCCTGAGACTCAGTTTGCCCATCTATGAAATGAGTCTAAGTACTGTGAGGGTTACTGGGTGATAAGTAACCCATCAATTTCCCTATTCTTTTGTTGCTGCCTAAATTTCAGTGTCTTACAGTCTGAAGATCCTTGCTATTGGAGGTAGTGAATATTTTTTTAATAATTAATTAATCTTTTAATTTGATCAGAGAGGGATAGAGTGAGAGACAGAGAGAAAGTGAGAAAGCAAGCCTCCAGGTCCAAGACTCGAACTACCATTGGCTATGGGAGAATCCAGTGCCCTTCACCACGCCACCTGCCAGCTCCCCAAGGTGGCAGAATTTAACCAGGATTTAGTATAAGGAATACATGTTTACTTCATTTTGATGCTACATAATAGCCAGAGCATCACACTCAGCAGGCAGAACAATCTTTATTTCCCACTGGACCATGGGTCCTTTGTTAACATAACCTCTGCCTTTTTCATGTGTTTGAGGAGGGAGGTAAGAAAATGGCTAGTGTCAAAATCAAGCAGTAGAATGTCTGCAGTCATGCTTTATAAACCGTACAGAAAATGTGCTCCTGTCCAATGAATTAACAGCAAACCATCCTTTCACACTAGCTTTTTTTTTTCCTTCAGGTTTTGCTATAAGGTGTGTGAGTTCACCAGAAAGAGAGCAAGTGAGTGAAAAATCTCCCCCTGGGGCATGGTCACACTGCAATCCCTTCTCCAGTCTCCTCTTGGGATTTTGGGCATGCACACACATGCATCAGCATGATTTTCAAGTCACCAGGTCCAGGACTCAAGCCATGCAGTACGCCATGTGGGATTCAGAGCCTCAATCGCCATGCCACCTGCTGGCCCAGGAGGATAATTACTTATCCTACAAAGTTGCTTGGAGGATGGAGAACTTTTAACACTCTATACTTGTTAGACATGATTTTCTCTGTGTATTTTCCTTCTCCAGCACAAGCCTATATCCTTCTATATGGAAAAACTGTGAGTTTATATTTGTATCTATGGTCTTAAGATGGGGTGAAGAGTGACCAAGAGATGGTGTAATGGTTACATTGCTGGACTCTCTTTCACATAGTTGACTACAGTTCAAATCCTGGACCCGGCGGCTTAAAACTCATGCCGGGCACATGTACATGCATGCCCCAAATCCCAAGAATGGAGGAGAAGGGATTGCAGTGTGGCCACCCTCCCTGGACGGTGATTTCTTGCTTCTGTCCCTCTAGTGAGAGCACACGCCCTATAACAAAAATCTCTCTCCTTAAAAGAAAAAAATGGGTTCAAGAAATTATATTATGGGTGGGAACCAGCAGTTAGCGTAATGGCTATGTCGCTGGACTCACAATTAGTAGACCGCGGTGCGCGTCCCGGACCTGGTGGCTTAAACTCACGCTGGGCGCGTGTGTGTGCGTGCCCAAGAACCCAACAGGAGAATGGAGGAGAAGGGATTGTGGCATGGCCATCCCCCCTGGGGAGTGATTTCTTGCTTTCTGTCTCTCTGTCTCTCTCTGTCTGTCTGGCAAGCGCACGCGCCCTATAGTGAAAACCTCTCAAAAAAATTATATTATGGGACCAGCAGTTAGCATAATAGCTATGTCGCTGGACTCCCATGTAGTCGACAACAGTTCGAGTCCCAGACCCGGTGGCTTAAACTCATGCCGGGCGCGTGTGCGTGCGTGTGTGCCCAAGATTCCAAGACGAGAATGGAGGAGAAGGGATTGCGGCGTGGCCATCCCCCCGGAGGGTGATATCTCGCTTTCTGTCTCTCTGTCTCTCTCTCTCTGTCTGGTGAGTGCACGCGCCCTATAGCAAACAAACAAACAAACAAAAAACAAAACACCTCTCCCCCCCAAAAGAAATTATATTATTATTTATTTGCTAGTGGGCATGTGTATTAACCAGTGAGAGATACAGGCATGGAGAGAGAGAGGCAAAGGAGAAAGTATCTCCCATGGACAAGGGTCATACTGCAATCCCTTCTCCCTCTCTCCCTCCTTTCAGGATTTTTTTTTTTTTTTGAGAGGTTTTTCGCTATAGGGTGCGTGCACTCGCCAGACAGACAGAGAGAGACAGAGAGACAGAAAGTGAGAAATCTCCCCCCAGAGGGGCTGGTCACGCCGCAATCCCTTCTCCTCCGTTCTCCTCTCGGGATCTTGGGCACACACGCACATGCGCCAGGCATGAGTTCTAAGCCACTGGGTCCAGGATGCGAACTGCGGTTGACTATGTGGGAGTCCAGCGACATAGCCATTATGCTAACTGCTGGTTCCCCCTCCTTTAAGGATTTTGAGCATGCATGCACATACACACATGCCCAGTGTGTTTATCAAGCTGCGGGTCTCGAACTCAAATGATGGAGTTGGCTATGTGGGATCCAGTCCCTGATCTACCAGGAAGTGGAACAGGTTCAGGATTTTTACTAGACATTGGCTGGGGAAAGGGAAAAAAATAAATCAGTGATAAGACAGCTCAGAAATTCCCAAATGTTCTCAGACAAGTTTCAATTTTGATGTTTAAAGAAAAGTGACTTTTACTTTCTTGATTTTTCTTTACACACCAAAAGACAGAAAGTAAGATGAATTCCAAACTGACACCTAAGCCTATTATTTGTGTGTGTGTGTGTGTTTCCTTTTAAATTTGACCCGAGACGGACAGAAAGAGAGAGAGAAAGTGAGAACATAAGCTGTCAGGTCCAAGACTTGAACCACAGTCAGCCATGTGGGAGTCCAGCACCCTTAACCACCACACCACCTGCTGGCCCTATCATTTGTGTTTTTTTAACACCATCATGTGTAAGACTTCACTTACACTCAAGAGTTCCCGAAGCTGGGCCAAGACATAAGAAGACTTGACTAAATCTAGCTAGGGCTGAGGGCCATGAAAACCTGTCTCAACAGATAATCTACACAGTAAAACATAGCACTGGGTAATGGGAAATCAACCCAAGACACCTCCCATGTACAGTGTACACAGTAGTTGTTTAGTGATGGACAAACGAGGGAGAAATACCATGGAATTTAGTCTCCACAAGACACAGCACAACCACAAAACAGAGCTAACTCACACAACGGCAATGAGAGGCTCAGGTCCAGAACCTGTTTTGAGGATTTTAAGTAACAAGTATTTTACTTTATTCCACCTGCATGAGCTGCATAGTGACTCTATGCAAGACCTGGGCACTGAAGCAAAGCACAAAACAGCAGTGGATGCACCCTGTGACACGAGGTGGAACTGGGACCTCAGCCCTGGCTGAGAAGCTGGGTTCTCAGTGAGCAAGCAGGGCCACACTCCCTGGGGACTCTGCGATGCAAACAAGTGCTCAAGTCCTTGTGCAGGTGCCATGGCCGGGCCGGTGACTCATGTGCCACTGCATGTGAAAACAGAGGTAAATACATATGTGATTAACTCAGGAACTGAGGCAGACCAGGCAAAGAAGATGCTCTACAAGTCACCTCTGGAACAGACTTGCCATTTGGTTCTAAGAAAGCTGTCTTCTCAGATACGATCAGAATTGGAAGCTGTGACATTTGTCACTAGAAACTGGGTTTGCTCTGCTCAGGTATTTTTGCAATAATTTTTTTTTTTTTCTTTTTGAAGAGGGTTTTGCTATAGGGTGTGTGCGCTCGCCAGAAAGACAGAGAGAGACAGAGAGACAGAAAGCGAGAAATCGCCCCCCAGGGGGGATGCCCACGCCGCAATCCCTTCTCTTCCATTCTCCTCTCGGGATCTTGGGCACACACGCACCCGCGCCCGGCGTGAGTTGAAGCCACCGGGTCCGGGACGCGAACCGTGGTCGACTACGTGGGAGGCCAGTGACATAGCCATTACGCTAACTGCTGGTCCCAAATAATTTTTTTGAGAGGTTTTTGCTTTAGGGCGTGTGTGCTCACCAGAAAGACAGAGAGAGACAGAGAGACAGAAAGTGAGAAATCACCCCCCCCAAGGGGGGGATGGCCACGCCACAATCCCTTCTCCTCCATTCTCCTCTTGGGATCTTGGGCAGGCACGCATACGCACCCAGCGTGAGTTTAAGTCACTGGGTCCAGGAATCGAACCACAGTCGAGTACGTGGGAGTCCAGCGACATAGCCATTACACTAACTGCTGGTCCTAATAAAATAATTTTTTGAGAAAAATTTTATTTAAAGTAGACTTGTAGAAGAAAGAATCACAGATGCTTCAACCTTAAAGGATAAATAAGATATCGGAGAAATTCCAGTGGTCTACTGTGTAACTCGCCAGCCTATGGTCAACTTTTCACTTTAAATTTGTATCATCTCGGGGCTGGCAGGTGGTGTGGTGGTTAAGGCACAGGACTCCTACATGGCTGACCATGGTTCAAGTCCTGAACCTGGCAGCTCGTTTTCTTACTTTCCCTCTGGTCAAATTGAAAAATAGTAATAACAATAATTAATAAAATAAAATAATTTAAAATTTTTTTATCATCTTTGATAAAGCATGCTATTTAACAAATTATTTAAGATATGCAAATTTAGGCCCAGCCAGGTAGTGCCATTGGTAGCATCCTGGACTGTAGTGCTGGAAGCCATGCAGCTGAACGTGGGTTTGGATACCTGGGTTGACCCAAGTTGGAGGGCTGGGGAAAGTGAATCCTGCCATGATGAGACCTTGTTTAATAGTGTCCCTCCTCTCTTAGAAAAGTGGGTGTGTGGGGGGAAGATATACAGCTTTAGCTGTATTTTTAAAAATAATTATTTTATTTAGCTTTATTTACTTATTTTAATTTGACCAGAGAGGGGGAAAGAGAGAGAGAGAAAGTGAGAAAGCAAGCTGCCATGTCCAGGACTTGAACTGTGGTTGGCCATATGGGAGTCCAGCGTCCTTAACCACAATGCCACCTGCTGGCCCTGCTGTATGGTTTTTATAAAGTCTTTCATTTAAAAATATTCTGGAGGCTGGCAGGTGGTATGGTGAAGGCCAACTGCCGTTTGAGTCCCAGCCCTGGCAGCTTCTAGATCACCCAGGGTGTGTGTGTGTGTGTGTGTGTGTGTGTGTGTGTGTGCATGCCCAAATCCCAAGAAGAGAAGGGAAGAGAAGGAACTGTCGCTTTGCCATCCCCTGTAGGGGAAACTTCTCACTTTCCCTCTCTCTGTCTCTCTTTGGTGAGCACATGTGTCCTATGCCAAAGACCTAAAATAAAATATTCTGACACTTAGCAATTGAGTAGATAAGAGAGAATGCAAGAGTCATTCCTCAAATAGAACTTGTATAGAATTTGCAGCTTATAATTAGAAAGTAAATATTGTGACTCAAATGATAAACTAGTAGCAGGGCAGAGGACTGCATGAAGCAACTATTTTATTTTTACTACCAGGAGACTCTGTCATCTTCAGAAAGCAAATACCATTTCTGGCAAGTACCATTTATAAATGTAAAAACTTATCAAGGTTGGCTATCATACCATGCCAGCTATTTCTTTCTGTTTCTAACTAGCATTACTGGAAATTAAAAACTCGAAATTATTAGAATTTTTTCTCTGGTACAGAAGGAGGAAGCAAACACCAGGACACATCTAAATTAAACATTTATTAGCTGAAAATAACCAGAATAGAAAATTTCAGGCATTTATAGACAGGAGAATACATGCCCACTCAAAAATCCCACATATTATTTTACCACTTAAATACAACACAGCCATCATGGTTGGATAAACTGGCTCAGATTACAGGGGCAAGTGTACACTGTTTTGAATGATACATGTTAAAGGTGAATAGAAGTAAGAAAATAATATGATAGACTTATATTTCTTCCAAAGGAATATATTTACAGTTTGCATAAGATACCAATTGCTAAACTATTTTAACATATGTATTGCTTAAGACTGTTGTGTGTGTGTGTGTGTGTGTGTGCGCGCTTTTTTTGGGGGGGGAGGTTTTTGCTATAGGGCGCGTGCTTGCCAGAAAGACAGACAGAAGGTGAGAAAGCACGCCCCCAGGGGGATGGCCACACCACAATCCCTTCTCCTCCATTCTCCTCTCCAAATCTTGGGCACACATGTACATGCGCCGGGCGTGAGTTTAAGCCACTAGGTCCGGGACTCAAACTGCGGTTGACTACATGGGAGTCCAGTGACTTAGCCATTACGCTAACTACCGGTTCCAGTTGTGTGTGTGTTTTATGGTTTAAAATGCCTTCTATCCAATTAGCCCCCATGTATAATCTCTGGGCAATAGAAGACATTCAAAGAATTTTGTTGTACTTTCTTCTTCTCTGTAGGTGTTTGTGAAGTTTTTCCTTTTTTTTTGCCTTAGGGCATGTGTGCTTGACAGAGAGAGAGAGATAGAGAGAGATAGAAGACAATGAAAGACAATGAAGGGGAAAGTGAGGAATCACCCCCTGGAGGGATGGCCAAGACACAATTCCTTCTCCATTTTCCCCGCCCCCTATCCTGAGGATCATGGGGGCACACGTACACAAACGCATGGTGTGAATTTCAAGCCACCAGGTCCAGTACTTAAACTGTGGTCCAACATGTGGGAGTTCAACAACATAAGCTCTATGCCACCTGCTGGACCCCATTTTTCCTTTTCTAGGACATGTACGCTCATCGGAGAGAGACAGAGATTGAGATAAAGTGAGAATTCGCCCCCCCCCCGCCTCCCCCAGGGGGGATGGCCATGCTCCAATCCCTCCTCCTCCTCCTCCTCCATTCTTCTCTCGGGATTTTGGGCATGTACACACGCCTAGCCCAATTTTCAAGTTGCCAGGTCCAGGACTTGAATTGTGAAGTCAGCCACGTGGGAATCCATCACCTTAACCTCTACACCATCGGCTGGCCCTTTAGATATTTTTAAGTGTTTCAGAAGAAGACAGATTATGCTCAAGCTTTAACTTATATCTGAGCATACTTTGAAGAAAAAAAAAATCCCTTTTCTTCCCACGTGCAGCCCATCTGAACCCAAACTGTAGCCTTCATTTAGGGGCTCAAAATTTCTCAGAATAATTACCTATGTTCTTTATGAACTTCACAAAGAATTAACCTTGAGCACTGAGTTTTTCTAAGCTGCTGTCCTTAGTCCTCTCTTGCCACACAAGGTGCTAAGTATCACCTCCTTGCAAATGACTTCCATATTTGTTTGGAGAGGTTTGTGCTATAGAGCACGTGCACTCAACAGAAAGACAAAGAGAGACAGAAAGCGAGAAATCAGCCCCCAGGGAGCATGGCCATACCGCAATCCCTTCTTCTCCATTCTCCTCTCAGGATCTTGGGCACGCACGCACACGCGCCCGGCATGAGTTTAAGCCACCGGGTCCAGGACTCGAATTGCGATCGACTACGTGGGAGTCCAGCAACATAGCCATTACGCCAACTCTGGTCCCCATTTCTTTTTATCCTTTATTTCCCTCACCTGACTTCTCACTGAAAACTACTTTGATATTTTAAATATTTTATGGGCATCTCCTCCTGGATGAGCTTCAAATTGTGGCTACTATCACTTCCTCCAAAGACAAACTCCAGAGGCCTGCTCAGGCTCCGAGGCTCAGGCACCACCTCAGACCACCACCTTCCTCCCCAGTCTTCACTGCTAAGTCCCGTCTTCAGCTCTGAACATCTTTCTTTCCTCACATTCCTCCTTTCCATTTACCCTACTGTGCCCAGGCTGTGTTTGAATTCCAGCCTTCATTAGTTATCTTGCAACTGATCTGCTAGCACCTGGCTGTCCTACCAGGTCTCCTCTCTCTGCTTCACTTACTCAGGCTGGCTCTTACTCTACCAGAGCATGTCTCTGACATCTTTCCTCAATCAACACCTTTGGTGATTTCTGAAAAGGTCCGAGCTCCAGCTCCCTCACTTAGCATTTGAGAGGCAGGTTGATTTCTCACTTTTCCCCTATACCAGAACCATGTTCTAGCCTTGCACCTGCTCTGGATCCCAGCCTTGGGGCTAATTCCACTCTCTCCCCAGTCTCCACAGATGGAAGCCCAACCTAGATGCCAAGCTTCCCTCATCTCTGTAAGCAGAAATAACCTCCCACTTCTCTAACACCTGGAATTTGCTGCACTGTTGCTCTGTTGCTCTCTTATGCCATTATCATGTTCATCTTCCTACGACTCTTTATTATAGACCTACTGATGCCCTATAGACCAAGATAGAGCCCATGCCATCCATCTCTCTCTCTATATACACACACACACACACACACACACACACACACACACACACACAAATACACACACACACACATATATAAAGCCCTTTGGGGGCCACTAGTAAAGCCTTCCATGTGACCAGCACTCAACCAGTAGTAGCTGATGAATAAATGAAGGGTAACTCTCACTGGATCAAGTCAGCTGATGTTCCCTATACCTATCATGATCAGCTCACTAGAGGAGTATGCAGGACAAGAATGGTGGAGAGGCAGCTGTGATGACAAGAGAGATGTGACAAAGTGACAGAAGCTGCCTGTCCCACATCAAAGAAAGGGTGAGGAAAACTATTGGGTTGTCGGGAAAATCTTAAGTATTTTTGCATAGAAAAAAGTACATCATGATTTTCCAACAACCCAGTAAGATGCAGCAGGTGAACCAGCAGAGCCAGGAATGCAAATAGATGTAACAATGAACCTGAAGCCTCAAGAAAGGCTCCACAGGGGCAGCAGGTAGAGTGGTGGCTATATGCTGAATCTCACATGGCTGATTCCACAGTTCAAGTCCCAGATCTAGCATTTGAAAAACACACTGGCCACATGTGTCTGCATGCCCAAACTCCTGGGAAGAGAATGGAGAAGGGCCTGCAGTGTGGCCATCACCCCTGGGGGGTGATTTCTCGCTTTCTGTCTCTCACCCCCCACCCCCGGGTGATTTCTCACTTTCCCTCTCTCTGTTTCCCTCCATTGAGTGCATGTGCCCTGTGGCAAACATCTTGAAAAACACAAAAAAACTCTACATTCTGAAGGCAGGAAAGAAAAGAACCTATTTCACAAATGTCCCTGTCATCAGTGGTTGGGGTTCAGTGGCCTTTGGCAACTTCAGGAGTACATTTCAGTTATTTAGAAAATTCATTTAGTGAAACATTATTTCTCAGTGAATTTACTCTTAAACTCAGTCCTTGGAAGGATGTAACTGCACCCTGGGCACTAACAGAACTACCAGGAGGACTGAAGATAGAAGAATGAAAAGAGAAACAGACATTTTTTTCTCCATGATTAAGGAAGCTTATTAACGTTACTACCTTAAAAAACTAGATAATGGGGCCAGTTGGCGCAGCAGGGATGCAATACTGAACCCACACAGTAAGGTCCTGGGTTCGTATCCTGAGGTATCCCTGAGCACTAGGTATGCACGTCCACCATCAGGGCTTACTGGGGCTGGGCGACCTCGGCTCAGGATCACTCTTAGGGATGCCTTTCTCTCTTTCATGTAAGACATAAACAAACTTCTTTTTTTTTTTTTTTTTTTTAAGTTTTACTATGGGCATGTGTGCTTGTCAGAGAGAAAGAGAAAAAAAATCACCCTGCAACTAGGGAGGACCACACCATAACCCCTTCTCCTCCACCCTCTTCTCGGGATTTTGGGCCTGCACATGCATGCACCCACCATGTTTATCAAGCTGCCAGGTCCAGGACCTGAACTGGGCAGTCAGCCATGTGGGATCCAATTGCCTTAACCTCTGTGCCACCTGCTGGCCTGAAATAAATAAACATTTTAAAAGACAGGTAATGTAGCTATTAGGGAAGTTTCAGGTAGATTGCTTTTATTACTGATTGAAGACGTGAATAGGTTAAGTAAGCTCGAGTCTACACATTTAGTAGAATTCTGTACTCAACAATGAGTAAATCCACATTCTTCACAAGCACACAAGAAATCCATGCAAGATGACCCCGTACCAGTCCACAAGTCAGTCTCCAGGAAAGCCAAAGATACATCTTTCAAAGTCTTTCCAGTCTTGGAAATTTAAGTCTGTAGCCTTACTAGGAGAGTACTGCTGGGGCGGGGGACCTTTCACCTTTAAAAAATGAGCAACAAGAAGAACAGAAATTTCACTGACTCTGACTAACGAACAGGCCAGCATTTGGTCACAATATAATTAATTTCATCCTTAATGCTACTGTTGAAAGTATTTAAATGCCCAGGCACTGACTCCGACCCACACATTCCTCCCCGATCCCACATTCCAAGTAGATCAGGTATTTTCACACTTGGTTCATCTTCAGTGAAGACTGTAATTAAATCTTTAATTTGAAAACAAGAGTGAAAGTCCAGCCCTCACTGCATTATTGGCTGCCCTCAAAGCTCAGGGCAAAGAGCAATCAAATAACAAATGGCGACCTCAGCTCCTTCAAGCTTAAGTAATCTGCTAATTTCAGAAAGTACCAGCTCATCTCAAAAGTGACCAATTTACATGTGGAAGTGCTTTCTGCAGTTATCTGCGAGCTTCCTGGGACCAGCAATGTTATTTAAAGTGCATAAACTGTCCAGTGTATGCATCACCTGGCCTTCTGATTACACCACATTTTTAAAGTATATATTTTAGAACACATTTTATTTCATGTGAAAGGTGTTAGAAGAGGCCTTTTTGGGAGCTAAGTATTCTAAGAAATATGATGCTGCGTGGTACCCCCTCTCTCTCTATTTTTTTTTAAAGACAGTGTCTTGGGGGGCCAGCAGGTGGCATGGTGGTTGAGGCACTGGACTCCCACATGGCCGACATGGTTTGAGTCCTTTTAGATAGGGTCTGGCTATGATGCCCAGACCAGTCTCAAGTTTGTGCTCCTCCTGCCTCACCTCTGCAGTTGCTGGAATTGCGGGCACATGCCACCATCTTTGGCCTTCAGGTTGGACCAGCAATTAACCCTGAGACTCCTTTGTGGTTCATCCCAGACTGCTGAGCACATCTTAAGTGGTGCACACCGCCACGGCTGGACTTCTCTATTTCCGTATTTATACTGGGGGGAGGTATTTTTGACATGGTCTTGCTATGTTACAATTCTCTGCCCCAACCTACCAGTTAGCTAGCATTACAAGCAGGTGCCACCACACCAGCCTACTTCAGTTTGGTCAAGGATCTAAACCCAGTCTCCCACGTGGCCCAGCCTCATGCCTGGCATGCTACCACCTGCAGCATTGTGGCTGGGTCTCTATTTCTTCACCTGTCTCCAGAACTAGCTAAACCTCTTCTTAAGTATAAAACATGACAGATGCTGCTAACTGGTTACTTAATTCATAGAATATTCACTGAGCATCTTCTCTGTGGCCAATTCTCTTCTAGATACAGGGGATATAGCTATGAATAAAACAAGGCTCTGTTCTCATAAGGAAAACGTCTGTAATCAGACACACCTGGGATCAAATTCCAGCTAGGTCACTTACTAGTTATGTGGCTTCAGGCAATCATTTCACTGCTTTGAATCTCAATTCTTCACCCACAAAAGGAAATTATAAATTAAGTATATGTAGCCTCTTGGCTCAAAATAGGCATTTCGACATTACTCTCCTCCCCTGCTTGTCATTTCCCTTCATAAGAAAGCAGGTCATCAGTAAGTGCTTCAAATATACATCAGCGACTACCCAAAACCAAATATGGAGAAAGATGAAGTGTTTTTTGTTTTGTTTTTAAACAGATATTTTTGCTATAGTGCTCGATGGAGAGAGACCGAAAGTGAGAAATCACACCCCCCCGGGGGACTGGCCACACTGCAATTGCTTCTCCATTCTCCTCTCAGGATTTTGGGCATGCACACACATGCACTTGGTTTGAGTCTTAGGCTGCTGAGTCTGGGACTCGAACTGCAGTCAACTACGTGGGCATCCAGTGACATAACCATTACACCACCTGCTGATCCTAGATGAAGTTTTTTTTCTACCACACGTTTTTGCCTGATCCCTTGTATCTCCTTTACCTCTGCGCCTTCTTTACTGTTGTAAGGTATCCTCTGAACCCTGGTCCGCTCCCCTCTGGAGAGGGCTTCCCCTCTGCCCAATTACACATTACTCGTCCCCACAGTCGGTTCCAAAACCAGTTCTATTCTTTGAATACACCACTTGGAGCTCTTTGAGGAAAAACATCCAATTAAACCAACTCAGAGAAGAGGTGAGGCTTCACATTAACTCTCTTGTTGATATTTTCATTTTGAAGAGTCAACTTTTAGATGCTACAGAGATGTCTTCTTTGGGGGCAGGACAAATTTCTAAAATGTCATCTATACCACTCAGTATACAGAACATTACTCTGTTTTTTTGTGGGTTTTGTTTGTTTAAAGAGAGATTTTTGTGCCAGAGGGCACTTGTGCTTGCTGGAAAGACAAAGACAGAGAGAGAGAGAGAGAGAGAGAAAGTGAGAAATCATCTGCCAGGAAAGATGGCCATGCCACAATCCCATCTCTTCCACTTTCCTCTCAGGATCTTGGGCACACACACACACATGCCCAGCATCTGAGTCTCAAGCTGCCAGGTCAGGACTCGAACTGCGGCCGACCATGCGTGAGGCCGGCGACATAACCAGTATGCCATCTGCTGGCCCCAGCACCGCTCTGTATTAAGTGGATGTGGTAAGTCCTCAAGTTTCACATTGACTACAAGAAAGCTTCTTGCTGAGTCAATCACCATCCATGCCTGGTCTGCCTGTACCTTATGACAGTGACAGCCGTGGCAGCGATTTGCCAGTAAGATCACAAGGCTGGATGGCCAGTTTCCCTTTAACTCCGCCTACCAGAAGCTGAACTAGAATGTAGTCCTCATGTCCAAAAGGAAATAACAGCTATTTAGAGAACAGAAATAATGATGAATGTGTTTTTCTGCTAGCAGTAACGCTCGTGTTGTTTAGTCCTTCAATGAGGCTCCAGGATTCTAATGAAATATATGAATGAGAACTGAATAAAATGAACTTTTAATTATTTCTATTAGAACATACATACTACAGGTAGCAACAAACCAGTGAAACAACACAAATATTAGCATTAAAGAACATACTTGGAAGTTTGGGGGAGACTTTTTTTTTATAGTGCTAAGCAAAGGTTACCCATTTATTTAAATAGCACTCAAAACCTTCTATGTCAAACTATCAAGTAACAAAGGACAAAACATGTATTATTTTTGTAGTAGCAAAAAGTGAAAGACGAAAGGCAAGGATAAATGGATTTCCAAGAAAACAGAGTCCGTGCAGGAAGCTCTGTCCTTTTCAGTTGAGCTGGAGGAGTGACCTGCTTCCTTTAATGAGCGGAGGCTGATGGACACTGGGGAAATGAAAGAGGGATTCTCAGGAAGCTGGATGGCCAGTCTGCATCAGGAGCCGGTAAGTGCTGACTTAGGTAAGAGGCTTGCAAAATTAGTTTCAGCCCACATTATTTATTAGCATAATTATTCGTAATAATTCACTGAGTCCCTATCATGTTCCAGGTCTTGTACTTTATCATTTCCCCAGAAACCCTTTGGAGAGGTGAGTGTTAATATCTTCTTTTATTTTTAGAGTTATTTAATTTTATTGATTATTATTATTTTTTAATTTGACCAGAGAGAGACAGAGAGAAAGGGAAAGTGAGAAAGCAAGCCACAGGTCTGGGACTCAAACCATGGTTAGCTGTGTGGGAGTCCAGTGCCTAAACCACCACACCACCTGCCAGACCCTAATATCTTCGATGAGTAACATTATCAAGGTCACACAACTGCTGAGAGTCAGAGGCAGGATTTGAACTCAGGACTTGAATATGGGACTGTCCCACCATAATGCTACAGTACGTTACAACAGGTTTTCTTTAAGAATTATTTTACTTAACTTTGTTTATTTATTTATTCATTTATTTATTTAAATTTGACCAGAAAGGGACAAAGTGAGAGCAAGAGCAAGAGAGAGTGTGAGAAAGCAAGCTGCTAGGAGGTCCGGGACTTGAACTGTGGTCGCCCATGTGGGAGTCCAGGACCCTTAACCACCATGGCACCTGCCAGCCCTGCAATAGGTTGTCTACTTTTATTTCTCATACTACCTGCTACTAACCCAGAGCCCTTTGCCATGACCCTCCCTCTTTTTCTTACTCATAAAGCTGTGGCCCAAGTGCCTCCCCAAAAAGCCACAGTGATCCTGCAAATAGCAGTTTTGAAGTCCAAGGCACCACCTTGGTTTCAGGTGTACCTGCTAAAAAGAACAGAAGGGGCTGGGCAGTGGTATGCAGTAACCCCATGCTGACCCACAGAGGAAGTTTCCAGGTTTGCATGTGGAGAATTTCCAGGCATACATATGCCCATGATCTGGGACAGCTGAGGCCGGGAGTAGATCACAGCATCAAGATCCTGTTTAGGATGTTGAATTTTTTTAAAAAATTAAGTTGTTTTAAAAAATGAATTTTGGAATTATCTGCTCAAGGGATCTTAAAATTCCCTCCCTTTCAAATCTACTTTCCAAACCGCAAACACTGAAGGGATAGAACCATATAGCCACCACATGATTCAACAATGCCACTTCTGTGTAAATACCTAAGAAATTAAAATCAGGATAGTGAAGAGATACGTGCACGCCCGTAATGTTCACTGCAGCCCCAAAACCAAGGCATAGACACAAGCCAAGTGTACATCAACAAGCCAAATGGATAAAGAAGATGTGGCATTCGCACCTGTGCATGTGTGCCCAACATCCTGAGAGGAGAATGGAAGAAAAGAGACTGAGGTGTGGCCATCCCCTTCCAGGGGAGGGAAGGAGTGATTTCTTGCTTTTCTCACTTTCTGTATCTCAGTCTCTCTCTGTCCCTCTGGCAAGCACATACATCCTACAGCAAAAACCTCTATTTAAAAAAAAAAAAAAAAAGGGCTGGTAGGTGGCAGGGCGCTGGACTTGCACGTGGCTGACAGCGGTTCGAGTCCAGTTCCAGTCTGGACCTGGCTTTCTCACTTTCTCTCTGTGGTAAAATTAAAATAAGTAAATAAAGTGAAATAAAATAATTCTTAAAAAAAGAGACAAAGGCCCTTAGATTTAAAATAAAAAATTATATATATAAATACACAATGGAATACTATTCAGCCTTAAAGAAGGAAGTCACGCCGTTCACAACAACATGGATGAACTTGCAGGATGTCATGACAAGTGAAACAAGCTACTGAGCTGTCAGAAAAGTCGTGACACAGTTTTATATAGGAAAACATGTCCTGACTTTCTCAATGACCTATTAGATGCTGATTGATGAATGCCACCTAATCCCACTTACATGAGAATGCAAACAGAAGCAAAGAGTAGGACGGTGGTTTCCAGGGACTGGAAGAGGAGAAATGGAGAAGTGTTGAAAGGGTACAACATTTTGTTTATGCAATGAGCAAGTCCTGGAGATCTACTGTACAGCTCAGTGCCTGTAGTTAACAGTACTGAACGCTTTGGAATTTGCTAAGAGGGGAGACTTCATGTCAAGACCCAAAACATAGAAGGAGGCAGGAAGGAAGGGAAATTTTTTTTTAGGTTTGTGCCATAGGGTGCATGTGCTAGCAAAGAGTGGGAAATGCCCATGCCATTTCTTCCATTCTTGGGATTTGAGGCAAGCACACACGTGTTGCTGGTATGAATTTCAGCACCTTAACCACTATGCAACCAAAGTGGCTAGCTCACAGAACTGACATGGTGATGGTTGCATGGTTATAAACATATGCCCCAGTTCAACAGCTGTATAATAGGCACAGCTTCTCGTATGCCAAGCATACTTCAATAAAGATTTATTTTTAAAGGGAGAAACTTCTAGGACCTGTCTCATGATATGGTGAAGTATTGGGTGGGGGGGCCCACTTATCTGTTTGCTGCCTATCAGATCCTGGTGTTTCAGAAAATAGAGGTTCCTTAGGAGAATTCTAGATTCTCTTTCTTTTTAAGTTTACCTCTTTCGCAAGACACTTCTTTTGCAAGACAGAAAGGCACCTCCAATAGGTTCCCCATGCAATACATCCCCAGCCTCAGCTGGCTAGATCGTAGGCACATGCACACTTGGTGCACTCAGGGAGGTCCCAGGACATAAACCCAGGACCCTTTTTCATGTGTATTCAGTTACCTCTACATACGGACTGGCTCCTGGATTTTTGCTATTGTTCTTGTTTAGTTTATTATGGGGCATGTGTGCTTACCAGGGGGCAGAGGGTAGAAAGAGAAAGTGAGACATCATCCTCCAGAGGAGGTGAGACTCTCCATTCTCCCCACAGGATTTTGAGCACACAAGCACATGTGCTGGGCATGTGTTTCAAGACACTGGGTGGAGGACTCAAACTGTGAAGTAGATCATATGTGATCCAGCCTCCTTACCTACCACACGACTGGCTGGCCTGTCCTTGGATTTTCTTTTAAAGCAGCTTTTTTTTTTTTTTTTTTTTGGAGAGGTTTTTGCTATAGGGCACATGTGCTCGCCAGAAAGACAGAGAGAAACAGAGAGACAGAAATGAGAAATTACTCCCCACGGGGGATGGCCACGCTGCAGTCCCTTCTCCTCCATTTTCCTCTCGGGATCTTGGGCACGCACGCACACTCATTGGTGAGAGTTTAAGCCACCAGTTGTGGGACTCGAACAGTGGTTGGCTACATAGGAGTTCAGTGACATAGCCATTACGCTAACTGCTGGTCCCAAAGCAACTAATTACTACAGAGCCTTCTGATCCCTGATCAGCAAGGCACAGATATGGGACTATCTCTCCTGAGCCAGCAAGGAGGCTGCCAGAGGGCTGGGGAGAGGACTGACTTCTCCAGAGACTCCCGAGCAGCTAGAAGGACAGTCCAAAGTGGACTAGTTAGATCTAGGAATCAGTGCTACCAGACACCAAGATGTCAAAAAAAGCACGTTCAAAAATCTTACGTTTCTTAATAGTTATACACTCCTGTGGACAAAAGAGGAAAGGAGAGGGGAGAAAAAAACCCTTCCTAAGTAAAAGCCTTGCATTTCCCTTTATCTTATTTAAGATAACAATGAGAAAAACATTCTGCAAAGCACACATGTGACAGACGGGAGGAGTGAGAGAGCTGAGTGAGCAGGGGAGGGGTGGCACTGAGGCACCATCTGTCCCACAGGCCACCTGCTGGCCATTATGTTCCCAAAGCACAAAGAACACGGGAAAAGCAGATTCGGTGCAAATCCATACAGGTGGGTTTTCAGGGTAGGTAAGTAATTACACAGTTTCACCTCGTGTGACCTTCCATGAAGTCAGGATGGAGACAATGAAAAATGAACCAATTCACCCCAGCAGGCTCCAGCACCTCGCGGTCAGCAGTAGCAAGGGCTCCTGATACATCTAACAGAAAAGCTGCAGTGGCTGACCGGCTCCACCATCAGGAACAAACTATCAATCAAGGAAGCTAACATCGAGTCGAGTCCAGCTTGTGCACAAACCTAAAATCTGACTAACAGGGAACGGTCAGTAGTAAGATAGTAAAATCTTGGATTCAGGGGGATTAGCAGGTGAAGTAGTAGTGAAGGCACTGGACTCTCACATGGCCTACCTCAGTCTGAGTGCCGAACCTGGCAGCTTGAAACTCACACCAGGCTCAAGTGCATGTGTGCCCGAAATCCCAAAGGAGAATGGAGGAGAAGGGACTGTCGAGTGGCCACCCCCACCATGAGGGGGTGATTTCTCACTTTCTCTCTCTCACTCCAATGAGTGGCAAAAATCTGTCTCTAAAAAACAAAACGAAATAAAATGTTGCATTCAGGCAGTTATTTGTCTTTAAAGAATGTACTGTCCTCTTGGGCAAATCATCTTTAGTGCCTCAGTTTCCAAATCGATAAAGGAAGAGGTTGAACTCTGTGACTGTCAACCTCCCTTCTAGAACTTAAATTTTTATCAGTGTGTTACAATTTCTCAAATCTCTGTTTCTTTTAAGTGCTAAAGGCTTAAGTGCCTTCTCAAAATCGGAATTAATGAAGTACAAAACAAAGGTGAGTGGGAACCAGCAGTTAGCGTAATGGCTATGTTGCTGGACTCCCACGTAGTCAACCACGGTTCACGTCCCGGACCCAGTGGCTTAAAACTCACGCCGGGCACGTGTGCGTGCGTGCCCAAGATCCCAAGAGGAGAATGGAGAAGGGATTGTGGCGTGACCATCCCCCCTGGGGGGTGATTTCTCGCTTTCTGTCTCTAAGTCTCTCTGTCTGGCGAGCGCACGCGCCCTATAGTGAAAAACCTCTCCAAAAAAAAAAACAAAGGTGAGTAATTTAACATCAAGTGATTACGTTTGAAGGAAGAACTTAAGACCTTTCCTTCCCTAATAGAGACGTAAGGTTTTCTGTCAATAACAGGCCAAACTCTTTCTAATCACTTGGATTCGGCCAGTAAGTGGGATGAGGCTCAGTTCCTCCAATCTTGGCTGCTGCAGAAGAGTTCTTGTGACATAATGACAACCTCTGCCTCCTAATCAAATGCCAACCGTGTAACACCTGGTTCAAATCAGGTCATTAGCTAATTCTGCACCATGAATTTCAGAACATTACTAGCTCTTTGGTATTCTGATGGGCTCAACCTACAAATGTGGTCCTTGCAGGAGTCTGAAACACTGCTACCTCGCGTGAATCTGACTACTGCCCAGTGTGACCTAACAGAGCTGGATATGGTCTCATTAGCACAGAAAGGATATATCCCCAACCTTTCTTCTTTTTTCTTTCTTTCTTTTTTTTGCTATTGGGTGCATGTGCATGCTGGACAGAGTGAGCGCGAAAGTGAGAGAGAGGGAAAATGAAAAATCACCCTCTGGAGAGGTGTCCATGCTGCCTGCAATCCCTTCTCAGGATCCTGGGCATGCATATACATGCCCAGTGTGTTTTTCAGGCTACCAGACCTGGGACTTGAAATGCAGAGTCAGCCATGTAGGATACAGTTCCTTCAACCACCATGCCACTGGCTGCCCCTTCTTCAACCCTTCCTACAAAGGAGACATATTCATATATATATATATATATATTCACTACAAAGACAGAAAGTGAGATATCACCCTCCAGGGGAGTGGTCACACTGCAATCCCTTCTCCTCCATTCTCCTCTTGGGATTTTCGGCACACATAAACACACACACACACAAACACACACACACAAATGGCATGAGTTTAAGCCGCCAGTTCCGGGACTCACATAACAGTTGACTATGTGGGAGGCCATGATGGTTATGCCATCTGCTGGACCCAGAAACAGCATATATTTTAGCCTAGGTGGAAATACAGTTATCCCGTCATACCAACAAGAGATCAGGGTGGGCTCAGCTGCAGTGGCACAGTGGTAACACAGTGCTCTGCAGTGCTGGGAGCCACTTGGAAGACCTGAGTTGAGTTCCCAGTCGACTTGTACACACTTGGGTGTGTGTACACCACTGACCCTGGCTGGCTTGGAAAGGCTGATGAGATCACTGTGTGAGATCTTGTTGAGGATACTTGTCTCTTTCTCTCATGAAATGAACAAATTTTTTTTTTGAGAGGTTTTTTTGCTATAGGGCGCGTGTGCTCGCCAGACAGAGAGAGACATAGAGACAGAAAGCGAGAAATCACCCCCCAGGGGAGATGGTCACGCCGCAATCCCTTCTCCTCCATTCTCCTCTTGGGATCTTGGGCACGCACGCACACGCGCCCGGCGTGAGTGTTAAGCCACCAGGTCCGGGACGCGAACCGCGGTCGACTACGTGGGAGTCCAGTGACACAGCCATTACGCTAACTGCTGGTTCCCGAAATGAACAAATTTTAAAAGAAAGAGAACAGGCGAGGTGGAATTGCCCTGTCCTTTGTTTTTCATTTTGTTTCGGGAGCTATTAGACTAGATCATCTAGGAAAAGAGAAAAGTGCTACGAGGGATGAAAACCACTAGGTTCTTTACCAGCACCTCTGCTTGCAAAGAGCTGGCGTTTTTATGTGGAGATTGATTGGGATTCAGTGCAAGGTGGCCGTTAGGCAGAGACGGACTGTGCTGGGAGGGCTTGTCTGGTGACCTGTGGCCTAGTCTTGTACTTTCTGTGCAGAGAGAGGAGGGAGCAGTGGTGGACGAAATGGTCCGGTGACGGAGCACTGAGGACACTGTGCGGACGTCGGATGAGGGCCCCTCTCCTGCTGCCATGCTGGCTCTGATGAAAACCACCACTGAACTCTATTTTCCACCCACCAGACAGACAGAAATGTAGGTGCTGCATAGTGTCAGGAGCCAGGAACACGCTGCTGCTGAGAACATGAACTGGGCAGTCAGGGTGGTTCTCCTTTGGCAGTATTCAACACAACCAGTGACACAGGTCTCCTCTGAAATATCCCTTCTTAGCATCTTCTCCAGAAAACACCAGCACATTTGCAGAGAGCGAGCAGCATCTGTTAATATTAGGTTATCGGGAAAGTCATGACATAATTTTCTATTTTTTTAATGCGAACATCAGTTATGACTTTCCTGAAGACCCAGTATCAAATATGAAAAATACGATGACTATCAATAAACGAGGGAGTAATCAATGAAATAACCATCCATCCAAACAGAGGACTAGTATGTGTCAGTCAGAAAGAATAAAGCAGAGGGCCAGCAGTTGACATACTGGCTAAGGCACTGGGCTCCCACATGGGCAACCATGATTTGAATCCCAGACCTGGTGGTTTGAAAATTACACCAGATATATGTGCAGTCATATGTGCCCAAAATCCCAGGGGGAGAATGGAGGGATTGCGGTGTGGCCATCTGGAGGGGTGAGGATTTCTCACTTTGCCCCCCTCCCAATCCAGTGAGTGCATGTGCCCTATGGCTAAAACCTATAAATTTTTTTTTAATTAAAATAAAAAGTATCCCTACGTGTACTAACATGGAAGATCTCTAAGACCAATTGTCTATTAACTGACAAAAGGAAAAGTTGAGAAACACTATGTCGACTATACCACTTAGGTTAAAAAGGCAAGAAAGGGTAGGGTGGCATGGTGGTTAAGGTACTGGATTCCCACATGGCCAACCACAATTCAAGTCCTGAACCTAGTGGCTTGAAAATCATGCCAAGCATGTATGCATGCGTGCCCAAAATGCCACGAGAATGGAGGAGAAGGGTCTGCGGTATGGTATGGTCATCTTTCTGGGGGTGATTTCTCACTCTGTCTCTGTCTCTCCTCTCTTGCAAGTGCATGTGCCCTATTTAAAAAAAAAGGCAAAAAAAACCCCTATGTATTTCAATAGAAACACCTATCTACAAGTGATTTCATATCAAACAGTCTGAAATGACATTTATCAGTTTGGCTATTGAGGCAACTGGGTTTTTTTTGTTTTGTTTTGTTTTGTTTTTTGTTTTTTTGGGGAGGGTTTTGCTATAGGGTGCATGCACTCGCCAGAGAGACAGAAAGTGAGAAATCACCCCCTAGGGGGATGGCCACACCACAATCCCTTCTCCTTTCGCGATCTTGGGCATGCACACACACATGCCCAGCATGAGTTTAAGCCACCAGGTCCAGGACTCGAACCATAGTCAACTACATGGGAGTCCAGCAACATAGCCATTATGCTAACTGCTGGTCCCAAGGCAACTGTTAAAATGAGAATAAAATGTGGAAAAGTAGGTCACAATACAGTATTTTTATAAAAAAGAATTATCTTATTTATCTTTTTTTAAATTTAACTTTATTTATTTAAATTTGCCAGAGAGAAACAGAGCAAGTGACTGAGAGAGAGGGGGAAAAGGCGAGAAAGTGAGAAAGCAAGCTGCCAGGTCCTGAACTCGGAGCTGTGGTCAGCCATGTGGTAGTCCAACGCCCTTAACCACCATGCCACCTGCTGGCCCCCACAGAACAGAATTACACCAAGATTACAATAGCAAAAATTATGCATGTATTGAAGAGAAAATAAAAACAGCAGTGTTCTGTTCTTTTAAGAAAAATTAAAGCTATCTTAACTGTAAATTCAGAAACATATTCAGAAAAACCAGAGTTTTTCTAGAGTTATTTTTTAACTACTCTCTTTTAAATCTCTGATTTAAAAGGTGCTTTTCAGATGAATAAAGTACAGCTGTGTAGCAAGTTTCATCTTGATGGAAGTATGAAATGGCTAACTAAACTATTACAAAATTTTTAAGATTACACATCTAAACATATTATTAAGATACTTTGATTTTTTTTTTTTGAAAGCTTTTTGCTATAGGGCACGTGCACTCGCCAGACAAAGAGAGACAGAGAGACAGAAAGCGAGAAATCACACCCCAGGTGGGATGGCCACGCCGCAATCCCTTCTCCTCTCGGGATCTTGGGCACGCACGCACACGTGCCCTGCGTGAGTTTTAAGCCACCGGGTCCGGGACGCAAACCGTGGTCGACTACATGGGAGTCCAGCGACATAGCCATTACGCTAACTGCTGGTCCCAAGATACTCTGATATTTTAAAATACTACTTTGCAAGAAGTTTAACTTGTTGATAAAACTGGTAGTAGATTTCAGTTTTGTTGCAAATCTGTCTTAATGTATCTGACTCTATTCAAGAGATTTCAGGACAATTCCTTAGGTTACCTTAGCTGTTTGGGGATGTGAACTTTAGGCAATGGGATTTTTTTTTTCTTAGAGACAGATTTTTGCTATAGAGCACGTGTGCTTGCCAGAGAGAAAGAGAGACAGAAAACAAGAAATCAGCACCGCTGGATGGCCACACAGCAATCTCTTCTCTTCCATTTTCCTCTCAGGATCTTGGGCACGCACACACATGTCCAATGTGAGGTTTTTTGTTTTTTGTTTTTTTTTTAAAGAGGTTTTTGCTATAGGGCCCGTGCGCTCGCCAGACAGACAGAGAGAGACAGAGAGATAGAAAGCGAGAAATCACCCCACTAGGGGGATGGCCACGCCGCAATCCCTTCTCCTCCATTCTCCTCTCGGGATCCTGGGCATGCATGCACACACGCCCAGCGAGAGTTTAAGCCACCGGGTCTGGGACTCAAACCGTGGTCAACTACATGGGAGTCCAGCGACATAGCCATTATGCTAACTGCTGGTCCCCCAATGTGAGTTTTAAACTGCTGGGTCTCAAACCACAGTTACTATGTGGGAGTCCAGCGACATAACCACTACATCATCTGCTGGCCCACCTAGGCAATGGGATTGAATAAATTATCTTGTTAACTCAAGGCAGTCCTGTAAGCACAGCAGTTAAGCATGGGGCAGAGGAAGCCAGATCCCACATAGCTGACCAGGGTTCGAGTCCCACCCTGGCAGTTTGGATGACACTTCAGGGCATACACACTCATGTCCAGGATGCTGATGTAACAGAGAATCAGAGAAAAAAGAACGTAGCATGACCAGGCCGTTGAGGGGTGCTTTCTTTCTCTTTCTCTCTGTCTCATGCATATACACAAACCTGCTAGCATTGAAAAAGAAGTTATTACTACCTTGTAAACGTAAATGGCCATGTACTTTTTAAAGCAAACAACTGACAATGAGAATAGCAAATACTGTCATAACTATTGAATAAACCACAGAACAGTAGCATTTTAAGACACATAGCCTTTTACTATAAGCATGTGATTTGTTTTTCTTTTTAAGAATTATTTATTTGATTTTATTTGTTACTATTATCTTTATTTTGACCAGAGAGAGAAAGAGAAAGTGAGAAAGCAAGCCTCCAGGTCTGGGACTTAAGCCACAGCTGGCCATGTGGGAGTGCAGCACCCCAACCACCACACCACCTGCCGGCCCTAAGCATATATTTTAAGAAGGGCACAAATACATTATTTGAGATAAAACCAAAAAATAATTTATTTAATTTAAAATGGCACTTTTAGAAAGTTTTATTTCTTCCATGAATGAGAGAAACTGGGAGGGAGAGATAAAGCATGCACACAGGAACTGAACAACACAACCTACCCCCAGCCTCAGCCAGCTCTGGATCATAAGCACACACATTCTCAGGGAGGTTTCTGGACTTGAACCGAGAACCTTTCTACGTGGGACTGTCTTGCAGAGTGCTGTATTTAACTGTTGTGCCACCATCTGGCCCCAAATCAAAATTTAAAGCATTTCAAAAACCTTGGGCCAGTTGGTAGTGTGGTGGTTAAGACACTGGATCCCACATGGCCAACTCAGAGGTTCGAGTCACAGACTCTGGGCTTGAAAACATGCTGGGCATCTGTGCATGTGTGCCTTCAATCCTGAGAAGAGAATGGAGGAGAGGGGGCTGTGGCATGGCCATTCCCCCCAGGGGTGAATTCTCATTTTCCTTGTCTCTCTGTCTCTGATGAGCGCACACCCCCTATGGCAAAATCTTTTAAAAAACAATGAAGAATCAGGCTTGGCTCCAAGCTTACAAATTAGTGATGGAATTACTGGGGCAAGAGGTTCCTTCCCCATAATCTACTTGCTACCCAAGAACCAAAATATCTGAAACTCACCATTAAAGATTCATTTCTTCAGAATGAATGCCAGTCCCTTTTTAACATGTAACTAATCAGAAGATACAAAATCAACCTTATTCTACCTTGTTATTTATCAAATTGTTTTCTCACAAAGGAATGAGAGGCCAGAGGGGAGTAGGCTGCTGAGGGTACAAAATGTACACTCATTTTGTGAGAATACTGGAGGAGAAACGACAACAGTCCAACCTTCATAACCCTTTATCCCTTTCCTAGAATGGTCTTAACCACAATATTTCAACTACTGATAAAATCTTTAAAAATTCTGGTAGGTGGGGCCAGCTGGTGGCATGGTGGTTGAGGCACTGGACTCCCACATGGCTGACCGCAGTTCATATCCTAGACCTGGCGGCTTGCTTTCTCACTTTCTCTCTCTCTCTCTCTCTCTCTGGCCAAATGAAAAAACAATAATAAACGAAACAATTCTTTTTAAAAAATTGGTAGGCTCAAACTCCATCAAGAACACACAATGAAGGACATAACAGAATTCCTGGATAATCAAGAAAGTAAGTACAATCGGGAACCAGCAGTTAGCGTAATGGCTATGTCGCTGGACTCCCACGTAGTCGACCGCGGTTCGTGTCCCGGACCCGGTGGCTTAAAACTCACGCTGGGCACGTGTGTGTGCGTGCCCAAGATCCCGAGAGGAGAAGGGATTGCAGCGTGATCATCTCCTCTGGGGGGTGATTTCTCGCTTTCTGTCTCTATGTCTCTCTCTGTCTGGTGAGCGCACACGCCCTATAGCAAAAACCTCTCCAAAAGAAAGAAAGAAAGAAAGTACAATTTACTGAGCACTACCCATGTGTCAGTAAGCCTTTTACACACTCCAGGCTACTAGTTCACTTAATCCACACAAAAACTAAAATGTGTATGTGTGTATATACACACACACACACACACACACACACACACACACAGTACCATCTCAGACAGAAAACTAAGGTTCACAGAAGGGAAGAGGAGCTAGATAGGGGTGCAGCAGCAAAACATAGCACTCTGTGAGATGATCACGCATGGGAGGGTTCCCGGTTCAAGCCCAGAGACCTCCATGAGTACACTGAACACATGTCCAGTGCCATGATCCAGGGCTGCTGGCTAAAGGCTGGCAATGGCTCATGCTGTCTCTACTCTTTTGGGAGTGCCATCTCTCTCTTTCTCTCTCTCTCTCTCATAAAAGAAATCAATGAATAAAGTTTGTGTGGGGGGGTGGCTTTCCCAAGGTCATGTGGCCATTAAGCAACAACCCAGGTCTGAGAGATCCCAAACTTAATGTTCTCAGTCATGATGCAAACATTACTCAAACAAATAAAAGGAAAATGTTAATGTGACCACAAGGGAGTGCTTACACCCAAATGCCAACCACGTTCTCTGATGGGTTGCCAATACCTTTAAATTTATCTTTGAAAAAAAAATACTGATATAATTTAGTTACGAAAGATAAAAATTTATTTCCCATGGCGCGTTTTCTGCTTTTCTTACAAAACAGAATTCTCTAGAGTGGGTACTTCATCGGTGAACTAGAATCTGGCAGCAGGTGCTCGACACACTTTTTTCTTACCAGCCCTCCCTGTCCCCTCCCACAACTGATGTTCCTAGTGGGAAAAGAAGTCCTTCTGGCCATGGACCATAGAACCTACCATTCTAATGACCTGAAGGAAACAAAAATAACTCACACCACTCAAGATCTAAAACATAAGTGTGAAACCAGCAGTTGGTGTCATGAATGGCTATGTCGCTGGACTCCCATGTAGTCGACGGCGGTTCGATTCCCAGACCCGGTGGTTTAAACACATGCCAGTGCGTGTGCGTGCGTGCCCAAGATCCCGAGAGGAGAATGGAGGAGAAGGGATTACGCCATGGCCATGCCCCCTGGGGGGTGATTTCTCACTTTCTGTCTCTTTCTGTCTTTCTGGTGAACGCACGTGCCCTATAGCAAAAACCTCAGAAAGAAAATAAATAAATAAATAAATAAATAAATAAATAAAACTTAAGTGTTAGAAGGCTGTGCCTTATTATCATGGAAGAGCCAGATAAAGGCCCCGTTATGTGTGAGTTCCAGTCATGTTCCTATAACTGGATTGTCCTAGAAGCTACCAGTGCCCAAATTGCATCTTCTTAGCAACATCTCTGTCCAAGTGTCACCGCCCCTCCCTGTGACAGCATCTTGCATCAGGGAAGACTTCCTACCTACCCCAGGGCTTCTGTGATCATCTTTCCTTAAGCTGTGTGTGCAGCTCTGATGTGAGAAGGGTTCAATGCTCCAGACAGTGAGGAACTGACACCCATGGGTAGTAAATGTTTTACCTTCAGGTGGACAATTTTTAGCATCCTGGTAGAAGATTAAAACCTAACACCTGGGGTCAGCAGGTGGCATAGTAGTTGAGGCACTGGAGTCCCTGGTGGCTTGCTTTCTCACTTTTCCTCTCTCTATCTGATGATCATATCAAGTAAAAAAAAATCAATAATAAAATAAATAATTCTTAAAAAAAAAAAAAAGCGCCTAACACCCGTTGCCTTCACTTTGTGTTGATTTTTCTCCCTTACCCACCTCATGCCTTTTTTCTTTCAGTTTGCCAGAAAGCACATGTGCTCACAAGGAAGAGAGAGAGAGTAGGAGAGGGAGAAACACCCCCAATGGGGTATGGTGATGCCATAATCCCTTATTCTCTGTTTCCCCAACTTGTCAGGATTTTGAGCACATGCACACACGTGCCTGGCATATTTTTCAAGCCACCAAGTCCAGGATTCACACCGTGCAGTTGGCCATGTGGTATTTTGCTCCCTTAACATCTAGGTCACCAGACGAGCCCATTTCCTTCCTGTGATCCCATATTCTTGCTGTTGAAATTACCACCTAAGGGTCCAGCAGGTGGCATGGTAGTTAAGGCACTGGACTCCCACATTGCTGACTGCATTTCAAGTCCCAGACCTGATGGACTGCCTTCTCATTATCCCTGTCCATATCTCTCTCTGGTCAAATTAAAAAATAAAATTAAATAATTCTTTTATTTATTTTTAAGATTTATTTAAATTTGTTATTATTATTTATCTTTTAACTTGACCAGAAGGAGAGAGAGAGAAAGAAAGAGAGAGAGCGAGAGCGAGAAGGTGAAAAAGCAAGCCACCAGGTCTGGGACTCGAATCGCAGTTAGCCATGTGGAGTCCAGCACTTTAACCACCACGCCACCTGCCAGCCCTAATAAAATAATTAATTTTAAAAAGAAACAAGAAGATACAGAATAATTAAAAAGATATTAGCAGTGCTTTATTATTAGAGATATTAATATGGCCTAACAAGTCATATAGAAAAAAGATAAACAAAAAACAAAGGCACATCCTCCCCTTCTACCCCGCAAAAGAAACAAACCAAAGAGAGAGAAAAAAGAAAACCATGAGATTGCTCTTTCGACTAGTATTAAATGTGAAAAGCTATTTCATAACAGAGCCATCACAATCAAACTCCATGGTATCTGCATCTTACCAAGAAGGGTAAGACTTCTGGTCAGTCTGCTTCACAAAGGAGCTGCAGTCATCCTGACAGTTTGATCACAACTCCCAAATATACAAATATCAGCAGCATACTTGACAGAGCAGCAGAGCCAAGTAATCCGAAGGAGAAAACTCCATTTTCTTTCTCTTTTTTTGGAGGGGTTAAAACTACTGTGACAAGAAACGATGTTCTCTTTAGAGCTCAGTGAATTGTCTACACATATTAAATAGTGGTTTGAGACAGGCTGCCACCCAGAGTTGGTTTAATTACAATGAAGTGTCAATATCCTTGAAAATTACCTTGGGATAATTTCATTTATGGGGGCAGAAGCTTTTATACCTAACAATACATGGAATTTTCTTCTCTGGTTTAACAGCAGCTAAGTGCTACTCATGAGATTAAAAAATGTACAAGTTATTTATTTGTCTCCACTTCCTGGAGACAAACATTTGGTTTGATAAGTAAACAAAAAGTCATTTATACTCAAAAGACCACTTGGATGGATTTAAACAGTTCTGATTTACTCCAATGGGTCTGGAGGGGGTGTAATTTATTACAGTCCACTTAGCGCTGTAACAACTGCTTTTCAAAACCCGACATTGATTCATGAAAATGAACATACGGACTCTCTGCAGCATCAACCCTCACAGCCTCAGGCAAGTGCTGATAGAAATGTAGTACAGGGCCGAGTGAGACGGTATGCGGAAGCCAGCAATTACACTGGTATTTAACCCAATCTATCGCTCATCAGAAAAGTGTTAGCCTGGAGTGAAACCCAGACAAGCTGACAAGGCGCAAGGCCACTTAACTGTCCCCTCCAGCAATTACACTCTCTTACCCAAAGAGTGTGTCAAATTAAAACAACTACACATTGACTTTTCACTTCTATAAACATTAAGAGGTGATTGACAACTTCAGGCTGCAACCAGTCAGGCATTATCACTGTCCCTCTTTGCTTATGTGCTCTTAGCTATGGTAGTCTGTTTCCTTAGGAGCATTCCTACAGGAATCAAAGACCAGGGCTTTGCCAACGGAGCTCACGTAAGAAGCTTGTGCCACTCCTTACATATAAGCTCCTACGAAGCCCCTTTAAACACTGAGTATTTTTTGTTATTAAGTTTTAATTTATGATTATTGTTATTATTTTTTAAATTTTGCTATAGTGCACAAGATCTCGCGCACATGCGAGAAAGAGCAAGAGAGAGCGAGAGAGAAAGCAAGTGTGACGCCCAGAACTCCAACTGCTGTCAGCCATGTTGGAGTCCAGTGTCTTAACCACAATGGTGCCTGCTGGCCTCAAACACTGGGTAATTTAAAAATTAATATTTGTGGGACCAACAGATGGTGTACTGGTTATGTCATTGGACTCTCACTTGAACCATGGTTCAAGTCCTGGACCTGGTGGCTTAAAACTCATGCCTGGCCAGTGTGCATGTATGCCCAAAATCTGGAGAGGAAAATGGAGGAGAAGAGATTGCAGCATGGCCATCCCTGCTTGGAGGGTGATTTCTCACTTTCTGTCTCTCTCTGGTGAGCACATGTACCCTGCAACAAAAATCTCTCTTAAAAAATTAACATTTGTAACTTTCAATGAGAAAAACTCCCCTCACTTTGAACTAGAAAAATGGAAAATTAGTCAAAGACTTTTACACAATTACTATTTCAGCACTCTAGTATAAATCCTGATTTTTGAAGGACTCCCTTCCCTTGTTATTTTACTCTCCTTTATTTTAGAACTGTGAAGAATAAAGATACACTTGAGATAGCAGGGAGGAAAAGTAAAGTAAGAGACAGCTGAGAAAACCTATTAACCACAGCTATCTGAGTAAAGCATCAACCAGCAACTTCACAGTTTTGTACTTAGGATTTGATGTCTGTTAAATGATGCTCACAGAAAAGGGCCACAGACAGTTGTCAAACTTCAACCCTTCTGCCACTTCATAGTCTTTTGTCCCCAAGATTAGACAATGGTAAAAGAAAGGACAGTCTTTGAGAAGAATGAGTGCTGGGAAAACTGGATATCTTCATGCAAAAGAATAAAGTTGGATATTCAACTTACACCATATACAAATATTAACTCAAAATGGATCAAAGAGCTGGATTAAATTTAAGAGGTAAAGTTATAAAACTTAGTAGGTAACATAGAGGAAAACTTTCATGACGGTGGATTTGGTCATGATTTCTTGAACATGACACCAAAAGCATAGGCAACAGACAAAAAAAAATTGACAAACTGGACTTCAACAAAATTAAAAGCTTTTATGCATCACAGGACATAATAATAGAGTGAAGGAGCAATCTATGGAATGGAAGAAAATATGTGCAAATGATCTATCTGTGAAGGGACAAAATGCCACCCCATCCCCACCATCCACTCCCTATCTTGGTATTAATGTAAGCAATCCGTGCTGAATCCCCGAGGCTCACATGCCATCAGACAAGTTTTCTAATGGGGCAAGTATTGTTGCTCTTGGATCGAGATCAGTCAAGTTCTAGTTCAGTTACTCACTTCCATCTGCTATTAAAAAAAAAAAAAAAAAAAAAAAAAAGTGTGCATCATCACGTTAGAACCAAGGATCAGCTAATGTTTGTCAGCATTCACTCAATGGGCTCATCAGTAACACCTCTTCAACCTGACAGATGATTTGAATAGGGCTGAGGTTCCCACAAAAGTTAGACTTTTTTTTTATGGTTTTACTATAGTACATGTGTATTCAGCAGAGAGAGAGAGAAAGGGAAAGTGAGAAATCACCCTACAGGGGAGATGGCCACAGGGCAATCCCTTCTCCTCCTCAGATTTTAGGTATACATGCACACATGGCTGGTATGATTTTCAAGCCACCAGGTCTACTATTCAAGTCTGTCAGCCATGTGGGAGTTCAGTGCTTCCTGCTGGCCCTAAACCTTAGACTTTGAAGTGTTTGTTGAATGTATAATACTAGTGTCACTCCTCTATTCTCTCATTTAAACACTGTGCTGTCACTGTAAAAGTCCAACAGTACTGTGAACAGGGCTTCTGTGATGATGGAAACAGTCCCATTTTTTGCATTATTCAATAGTCACTAGCCACATGTAGCTGGTGTTGACAGAAGATTTGGACTATTTTTTCTCCTTCTTTTTTAGATTTTTGCCATGGGTGACATGCACTTGCCCAAGAGGGAGAGAGAGAAAGAGAGACAGAAAGTGAGAAATCACCTCCCGGGGAAATGGCTATGTTGCAATCCCTCTCAGTTCTTCTCTCAGGATTTTGGGCACGCATGCACGCACACACTCCCTGTGTGTTTTTGAAGCTGCCAGGTACAGAACTCAAACCACAGAGTTGACCATGTGGGATCTGGCACCTTCACCACACCACCTGCTGACCTGGATTTTAGTCTTAATGCACTCAAGTTTAAACAGCCATATGTGGCTGGGAGTGGCTGTCCTGGATAGTGCAGGTTTAGGACATCAGGCTAGACAAGTTTCAATACCTGCAGTGACAGCCTGAGGCTGGGAAGTGTTCCAGAGACAGGAGTCAGGAGAGCTCATCAGCTCCAGCCCACACTGTGCTCCCTGTTCTCTCTAGGTAGCAGTTTGCTTGTTTCTAAAATAGGGTGGATGGTTTCTGCTCTACCTATCTGTGGTAACATAGACAGATACGTATTTGCTCTTTGTTCTCAGTTCTTGACACCGAGCCTAAGACTCTTCCAGTTTCCCAAGTTGATGCCTCTCTTATTCTAATGAGGTAAGTTTTACAAGGGGTTCTTCAAGAGCCTTAAGGACAGGGGCTGCTGGCCAGAAAGGCATGGAGGCTTCCTCTACTCCCTCAGTATTTACCATCTCTTCTCACATCTCTTCTATTGGCTGTTGCTGATTTATTTCCATTATTAATAAACTGGTACTAGTACAGTGTTTTCCAAGTTCTGTGAGTCATTTTTTTAGGAAATTATCAAACCTCAGGGAGTTGTAGGAACCCCTCAAACTTGAGGGTAGACATGGTTAACCGAGGTACCCCCTTTGTAGCTGAAGCCTGAAATGGGAGCAGTTTTGTGGGACTAAGCCCTCACCTTTGTGGTCTGGGCTAACTTTAGATAGTGTCAGAACTGCACTGAACTATGGGCTGCCCATTTAGCATTAGATCTGGCTGGTGTCAGGAACTACTACTAAGATGGTTTGGCTCAAACGAAATAATCTATGTCAAAGTTCTTGACAAAGTCGGGATATTTTTTTCCTCCTTAGCTGATCTGTAATGGATATTAGCCAGTTCATAAACGCTAACCACGATAAGGTTACTCTGAAGTTACCCAAGCAATGGTTCTTTTAGCTCGTGTATATAACATCTCTCCCCCTAATTCTTGTCCTTGCAGGAGGAAGCCCAAATTCCCTGCTACATCTACCATGAAAGTGGTTGAAGACCCTCTGTTATAGCAACACCTCAGAGTTAAACTGTTTAAGATGACACAGGACACCGCATAGACAAAACGGGAAATTAGGAAATTATTTTCCTAATTTAATAGATGGGGGGAAAATGAAACCAAATTCTGGGGGTGGGGAGTGGAGAAGAACTCCAGGTGAGACAGGTGTACATGACAACTGAGCTGTAGGTCCTGAGGCATTCCCTGGCTCTGGGATCCTACCTGCAGGCTCGGCATGATGGACAGCTTGGGAGGTGGGGGGTCAGCAAGCACTAGCTAAGAGCTAGTAAGATGAAGAAACATACTTCACTTGCTCTATGAACACTGGCCCAACAAATCTCAGCATCTTTCTCCTATTTCCCATGAATGCAATTAAGAAGAGAGGATGGGCTCAGACCGTGGTGCAGCAGTAAAGCATGACGTTCGTGAGGCTGAGCTACACAGAAGGTTCCACTTGTACATCCAAGGTCCTGAGTACATCAGGCACTCACATGCCCAGGATCCAGAGCTGGCCGAGGCTGAGGGTGGATCATGGTGCCAAGACCCTGTTAGTGGTGCTATCTCTCTCTCTCTCCCTCTCTCATTCATGGAAAAACAAACAAACAAACTTTAAAAAAGAAGAAGAGGGCCAGCAGGTAGCCTGGTGGTTGAAGTGCTGGATCCCATATGGCTGACTCTGTAGTTCAAATGGAGGAGAAGGAGAAGGTGGAGGAGGAAGAGGAGGAAAAAAAAAAAAAGAAGAGGAAGAAGAGAAGAGAAAGAAGAAAAAGACAGCAAAAAAGAAAGAAGCAAAGGAGGTAAGGAGAAGAAAGAGACATTGAAAGATACAAAATGCTTCAATAAAGTTATGGACTGAATCGTGCATCCCCTGCTCCCCTGTCTGTTGAAGCCCTAACCCCCAATGTGACTATATGTGAAGACAGGGCCTTTAGAGAAAGAGCTGGAGTGAAATGGGATAGCCTGATAGAACAAGCATCCTTATAAGAAGGGAGAACAAATCTCTCCTCTCGCACACAGAGAGAAGGCAGCTATTGACAACTGGAGGCAGGCCGGCCTTACCAAGTCAACCCTGATAGTACCTTGAGCTTGAACTTCCAGACTCCAGAACTATGAGAAAATAAACCTGTGTTGTTTAAGCTACCCAGTCTGGGCATAGCAATTTGTTACAGCAGCTTAAGCTGAAGAAGATACAGTATTAGCATCAAAGAGGCAAATAACACACTCTGACGGCTCAACATCCACACACTCGCAGGCTCTCGTTTCATGCAGCAGGTTCTACTCATTACAGACATTTGTGGGTTGAGTTGAAAGAGCCGGAGACTCAAAATGAGATAAAATCCACATTTCACTTTGAAAATCTTGTGGTTTATGAGACCAGCAGTTAGCATAATGGCTATGTTGCTGAACTCCCACGTAGTCGACTGCGGTTCGAGTTCCGGACCCGGTGGCTTAAACTCACGCCGGGCGCGTGTGTGTGCATGCCCAAGATCCCAAGAGGAGAATGGAGGAGAAGGGATTGAGTCATGGCCATATCCCCTCTGGGGGGTGATTTCTCACTTTCCGTCTCTCTTTCTGTCGAGTGCACGCACCCTATAGCAAAAACCTCTCAAAAAAAAAAATATTGTGGTTTAATACTTTTGCTGAGCCTGTGATAGATTTTGATCCTAGTTATTAAGCCAAGACCTTTCATGTGTGGAATGTCATTTGCCATAAAAAGAAATGAAACTCTGATACATGCTACGGCATGGACAAACCTTGAACATATTACGCCAAATGCATAAGTCAAAGATAAAGGGGCATAGGTCATATCATTCCACTTACATAAAATGCCCAGAACAGGCAAATTCAGAGATAGAGGAGGATGAGGAGTTGCCGGAGCTATGAGGGAGAGAGAAATGAGGAGTGACTGCTGATGGACATGAGGATGTGTGTATAGGACTGCTGCGGACGAGGGAGCTAGTATTTTAGAAGAAGTCTTGCTGTGTCCCCATCCTTCTGCCTCCCAGTGGGGACCACAGGCATATGCCACTATGCCCAGGTCTTTCAGACAGGGTCTTGCCCACACTGGCCACAGGAGCTCATGATCCTCCTGCCTTGGCCTTGTGAGTTGCTGGGATTCAGGCGTGTGCCACCATGCCCATCTTTTTAGGTGGACCAGGAAAGGGATTCTTCTGTGGATCATGGAACTATTCTGGAATTAGATAGTGGTAATGGTTGCACAACTCTGTCAGTGTATTAGAACTGAATCGCACATTTGGAAGGGTACATGTTATGGTATGTGATGTTTATCTCAATAGAGCTGTTATAAACAAACAAATAGGAGCCAGGAGGTTATGTGGTGGTTAAGGTGCTGGACTCCCACAAGGCCACCTGCTGTTCACGTCCCAGACCTAGCAGCTTGCTTTCTCGCTCTCTCTGTCTCTCTCTGGTAAGTGCAAATGTTTTGTAGCAAATTTTTAAAAACACAGATAATAATGACAAATAAAATTAAAACAAACAAAGCAAGATCCACCCCATTTCATAGCTATACAAGTAACAGGGAAAAGCACAGCTGGCTAAGGCTGTGGATTTGGAGCATTCACCAGAGTTTGACTATAACCCTGGTTTCTCTAACTTGCCAAGAAAAGCCTCCCTTGGTTTAGGACAACCTGAGCTAAGTCTCAAATGAGATCCAGATAGCTGAGCATGCAGCTGCTCGAGCCTGCAGAGGCTGAGGTACAAGGCGAGAAGGGAAGCGACATGTCCCTAAGAATCCGCTGACATTTAGCGGCCACGCAGTCCTGCTCTCCGCCATGGTTCATCTCCTAGAACATAATGCTAGGCCCACAGACGCGTAATTGGCACTCAATGAATTTATTACTTGTTTCCTGCCTGAGCCATCAGTTTATGTCCTGGGGAGATTAAGGAAAGCGTTGCTGAAGGGCTGGCCCTGCAGGAGAGCTTTAAGAGTCACTCTCATGCCTAGCCAGACTGAACAAAATGTATAAAATATACACATTTCCATTTTAATTCTGAGTAGTAGTGGATTAGTTTTCATTTGCTGTTATACTAAGATGCCAAATAGAATGCACAGAAGAAATCAGCTTTTGACTTTTTTTGGACCTATGAATTACCTAAGCAGGAGAAGGAACAATACAGTCAATATGCTCAAGTGTAAACTATAATCTAGAAAAGTGTAAACTATAATACAGAAAAATCCATGGAACGGCTTCAACCCAAATAGAAAACTGTTCCAAGCATGCTTAACACTGCCTCTTAAACTGTTCTTGTGGAAATAAAAATGAGATTAAAAGAAAAAAATGGGGCCAGCAGGTGGCTCTCACATGGTCGATTGCGGTTTGAGTCCTGGATCCTATGGCCTGAAACTCACGTGGCAGCTTGAAACTCATGCCAAGCGCGTGTGCGTGCATGCCCAAAATCCTGAGAGGATAATGGAGAATGGATTTCAGTGTGGCCACCCTCCCAGAGAGTGATTTCTCACTTTCTCTGTGTCTCCAGCAAGTGCACATACCCTATACAAAAACCAAACCAGAAAGAAAAACTCTGGAAAAAAATTTTTAAATGTGTCAGAGAGTACATGCACTCACCACAGAGAAAGAGATAGAAGGAATGTGAGAAAGCACCTCTCTGGAAAACATCCATGCCACAATCCCTTGTCTTCCATCTCTCCCTCCTTACAATATTTTGGGCACACTCACACACATGCCCAGTGTGTTTCTCAAGCCTCTGGGTCTGTGACTCAAACCACAGAGTCAGTCACATGGGATCTACCTGTTAACTACCAAGTGATGGAGTTGACCCTGAAAAAACTTAGAACTAATGAAAATGCTTAGAGAAGGCATTGCTCTTCTTTGTCCACTTTCTATTGTCACCTTCTACCCTAAGGAGGTTTAGAGAAGCTACCTGAAGTTCAAGGCTGCCGGTTTTAGCAAATAAACATACAAAATGGCAAATTACATTTCAGAAACAAGTGATTTTTAATATGGTAAAATATTTCTAACATGCTTATGCTGAACTTCTTGTTGTTTTTCTGAAATTAAAATGTAACTGGGTGTTGTGTGTTTTATCTCAAAATCCTCATGATACGGTTGGACCTGCTGGATCAATCATCTAGGCAAAAACAGTCCCTGGGCTGATTTGGGGCTATTCTCTCCTCCCCGGGGAGTGAAAGCCAATGGAAGGCTCCCCTACTGCCCCTAGAGGCCACCACCATACATCTGCAATTGCTTCCTGTGCTGCTTCAGGAAGCTCTGCCGTGCACGTCAATCTGGAGTAAGAAGACATTGCAACCAAGAGAAAACAGCCAGAAAAAGAGAAGGCACAGCTGGGAGAGCTATGTTTACTCTGCATTTAAAGTGTTGGGGGGGGACCCTAAACTAGACTTTATACAGGTGTAAATGGGAGAGAGACCCTGGATTCAATGTATAAAGACCCAAAAATGGTTCTCCTAACTATCCTGCTGCTACACTTAACAGAGAATTTAAAAATACGTACGTTAAGCAGATGACCACGGACTGCAGAGCCTGCTGTTATCTCTGAATATTATCTTTTTATGGAGCTCATTTTTAATATTGGCGCTTTAAAGGTGAATGTAAATAAACCTGACCATGCAATAAATTCAGTGTGCTCTTTTATTTTGTAGATTTCAGCTAAAACACCATAAATCTCTTAGAAGCAGCATCTTTCTAGATAACACTGGGTAGCTCTTGGATTTTGATACACATTGGGGAAAAAAAAAAAGTAACTGGCTTCAGAGACCTCTCATATGCACGTGTGTTTCTCAAGCCTCTGGGTCTGTGACTCAAACCACAGAGTCAGTCACATGGGATCTACCTGTTAACTACCAAGTGATGGAGTTGACCCTGAAAAAACTTAGAACTAATGAAAATGCTTAGAGAAGGCATTGCTCTTCTTTGTCCACTTTCTATTGTCACCTTCTACCCTAAGGAGGTTTAGAGAAGCTACCTGAAGTTCAAGGCTGCCGGTTTTAGCAAATAAACATACAAAATGGCAAATTACATTTCAGAAACAAGTGATTTTTAATATGGTAAAATATTTCTAACATGCTTATGCTGAACTTCTTGTTGTTTTTCTGAAATTAAAATGTAACTGGGTGTTGTGTGTTTTATCTCAAAATCCTCATGATACGGTTGGACCTGCTGGATCAATCATCTAGGCAAAAACAGTCCCTGGGCTGATTTGGGGCTATTCTCTCCTCCCCGGGGAGTGAAAGCCAATGGAAGGCTCCCCTACTGCCCCTAGAGGCCACCACCATACATCTGCAATTGCTTCCTGTGCTGCTTCAGGAAGCTCTGCCGTGCACGTCAATCTGGAGTAAGAAGACATTGCAACCAAGAGAAAACAGCCAGAAAAAGAGAAGGCACAGCTGGGAGAGCTATGTTTACTCTGCATTTAAAGTGTTGGGGGGGGACCCTAAACTAGACTTTATACAGGTGTAAATGGGAGAGAGACCCTGGATTCAATGTATAAAGACCCAAAAATGGTTCTCCTAACTATCCTGCTACACTTAACAGAGAATTTAAAAATACGTACGTTAAGCAGATGACCACGGACTGCAGAGCCTGCTGTTATCTCTGAATATTATCTTTTTATGGAGCTCATTTTTAATATTGGCGCTTTAAAGGTGAATGTAAATAAACCTGACCATGCAATAAATTCAGTGTGCTCTTTTATTTTGTAGATTTCAGCTAAAACACCATAAATCTCTTAGAAGCAGCATCTTTCTAGATAACACTGGGTAGCTCTTGGATTTTGATACACATTGGGGAAAAAAAAAAAGTAACTGGCTTCAGAGACCTCTCATATGCACGTGCTCAACCAGACAGGGAAAGTACACACTGATGGTAGGAGCAGTCATACGGGGTTTCTTCTCCTCGTCCTCAAACCCAAGGGATATTCTAGGACCATGACACGCCCCGAAGAAAGCATCAGGTTTTCATGAGAAATGATGACCATCTGACATACAGCAGAATCAAACCCACCTACACGATGAAACTATCTACTCTAGTTCCTCCAGAAGGTTCCACTTACGCCAATTTCCATGAACAACCATTTGGAAGGTACATAAAATGTGGTGACCACTCTTTACGCCCAAAGTCTACTGGAATCTGACCTCGGCAAATATTGTATACCCTGTGTATATGTGCAAGACGGGGAAGTATATGCCTCCTTCTCTCTATATAAATACATATAAAGCTAACTTTCAGCGTTGGGAAAACAAAAGCTATCCCCATATAACAGCCAAATTCTGACATAACTCAATTTGGACACCTCATCTGGTGTGCACTGCACTCATTCCTAGTGTAAACCCCACCGCGCCGGGCAATGATATACTGTAATGTCACATCGCAATCTGGATTTACTATAAAGGGCCGCTGACGAGCTTCAGAGCAGTAAACATTGCAGCGAGGTGTATTTCACACTGAGCTGGTTTTTATGAAGAACACTTCACCGCCCAGGCACGGCACCTGGATGATGAATGGTGAAAGATGCATGACAAGCTTCATCATTGTTTGTAAATCTTAACTGTTCCTGCTCACTAACTCTGGAGGCAATTTTCAAAGACAGCGGGCCGACAGAAGGACAGCACAGCTTTCCTGAAGGTTATTCAAGTTGTACTTGGCCTGGGCCGTGCCTCAGAAGAGCCAAGCAGGGAAAATAAACTCCTGAGTTACTCTTCACACTACGCCCCCCAAAATCTCTGAGGCCCAGTGGACTCAATTTAGATTCAAATGAGGAAGTCTTATGAATGATGATGCTGGAAGCTCCAACCCGAATGGCTACTGTCACATTCAGGTCAGGGCCACATGGATGCTGGCTGTTGGATGTTTAAAGTACACCTGGTCGCCAAATAACAGAAACGGGTAAACTTGATGATGTATGATGTGCCCATGAAAACCCAGGGTCCCACCGCTGACCAGGCAGGCAGAGGTCTCGCTGTCACAGCTGAGTCCCAACACTTAGCATTGAAAAATGGGCAAGTGGGACCAGCAGCTAGCGTGTGTGTGCGTGCCCAAGATCCCAAGAGGAGAATGGAGGAGAAGGGATTGTGGCGTGGCCATCCCCCCTGGGGGGTGATTTCTCGCTTTCTATCTCTCTGTCTCTCTCTGTCTTTCTGGCGAGTGCACGTGCCCTATAGCAAAAACTTCTCCAAAAAAAAAGAAAAGAAAAGAAAAGAAAAGAAAAGAAAAGAAAAGAAAAGAAAAGAAAAGAAAAGAAAAATGGGCAAGTAACACTAGGTCTAATCATTATGTTCAACCTGGTTATGCTGGGACATTTACGAGTTTCCAAAAATGCAGTTTCCTGTTTCTCTCCCCTCTGTGTCCTGCTCTAGGCTATAACCTTTGACCAAAATTAAAACATCTGCAAAGTTGCTCTGTACCGAATTTATAGCTTTTACAGAATAAGCTGAAAATGTAAAAGCAACCTCATGATAAGCCGCTGAAAGACTAGGCAGAGCACAGTATCTTTCTCAAAAATTATCTGGAGAAAATTGCTAGGACTTTTATTAACACTTAATTTAAAAAATAGTTATGTGACCACTTAGCTTATGTCCACAGGAAAAAATAACTATTTAATAAGCTGGTTGTGGGGCCAGGAGGTGGTGTAGTGGTTAAGGCACTGGACCCACATGGCCAACCCTGGTTTAAGTCCCAGACCTGGAGGCTTGAAATTCATGCCAGGCATGTTTGCACACATGTGTGTCTGAAATCTTGAGAGGGGAATAGAGAAAAAGGGATTATAGCGTGGCTATCCCCCCAGGGGTAATTTCTCACTCTCTTTGTATCTGTCTCTCCAGTGTGCACAAGCACCCTACATCAAAAATATCTCTTTAAAAAACTAGCTCAGGACCAGCAGATGGTGTAATGGCTACGTAGCTGGACTCCCATGTAGTTGACCACAGTTCAAGTTCCAGACCTGGTGGCTTAAACTCACACCGGGCGTGTGTGCGTGTGTGCCCAAGATCCCAAGAGGAGAATGGAAAAGGGATTGCAGTGTGGCCATCCACCCTGGGGGGTAATTTCTCACTATCTCTCTGTCTCTCTCTGTCCTTCCAGTGAGCGCACATGCCCTATAGCAAAACCTCTCAAAAAATAAAACACACACACACACACACACACCCAGTCACTCACTGTGTTTTTATTTGCACTTATAACTTCAAAGCTAACAATGAATGATTCAGTTTTATAATGTCTTCCATCAACAAATATTAGTGCCTGCACTTGACTCCTATGTTAAACAGAAAGAAAATTGAGGTATAACCGCAGAATGTCAAGTGCCTTTTCTGTACTCATTATGTCATATGGTGTCTTTCGTTTTCTCTGAGCTTTGGGAATAGCAATGTAAAGAGAAATACCAACACCTAACAGGCTGGCAGGTTTAATGCTGCTTTTGAGCGTTCGGTTGTGACACCAACATACTACAGAAAGACACCCCGGATGGGGCAGTTTTCGTATGAGGGATGAGCTAAGGGAGCAGGTTTTGAATTTTATCCTTACAGCCAAAGATGTACTATTGTATCAATGTTTTAAGTCCCAGCAGACAAGCATTTCTAGATTTTTCTCAACCCCTACCATAGCCAGCATTCCCTTACAAACAGTTCACACACTCCTGTCTGGCTGCTTTCCTTTGCGTCCTCTGTAACACACCAATGTGCTTTACTTAGCAAACATGTCGTATGTGTGATATAAAAATAAATCTTCGAAACTGCCGTTTCTGTGTTAACTCTGTGCTGAAAATTAGTGTTCCATCTCCATCATTCAGAAGACCATGACATTATGCTTACCATGTGTGTGTGTGTGTGTGTGTGTGTGTGTGTCTCAACATCCCAAGTAGTTGGGACCACAAAAGTATACCACCACTCTTGGCTTTCAGGCCAGGCTGGGAAGTGAACATGGACCTCCCATGTGGCCTCAGCATGCCAGGCCACAGAGTCCACTGCATAGTACCATGGGTGGGCCAGTGTTAAGCTCAATTTTGAGCACATCAACACTTAGTTCCAAATAGCTAGTCTAAAAATAAGCCCTCCTTGAAGATAGGAATCACTTCAATCTATATGGCCCACTTCCAGGCATCTGCTCAGATACAGGGAGATGCAAGACATGATGATGGGTCAGAGAACAGCAGGGTTGATAGATTCTGCCATACTCTTTTATGTAATTATTTGTATGATCCATATATAAAAACAGATTAAGCTGTTATTGCTTTCAACTTTCCAGATGAGGGAACTGAAGCTATAAGACATTAAGTGAGCACCTTACTGTCGGGCCCAGAGCTGGGATCTGAGCCAGACCTCCTCCTCTGGGGAGGGATCCTTGCCTTCCCTGTACTGGCTTCCACAGTGGTTGCCACTGAGTGCCCCAGGTGCTTCTCTGTTCAGAGCTAAAGCTGAGAATAAAAAGGTCACATAAGGAAAACAGGCTTACCAGCCCAGTGCTTTTCCCTTTGAAATTTAGAAAACAAGTCATTTCCTAAAGTGCCAAGTTTAAATTAAACTCAACATTTTCTAAATGTTGGATAAAACACCATTAACTTTCCTTAAAGCAAAGGAAGATGAGGGTCATTGTTTTTCTCTGTTTCAGGCCTGCCACACAGCTCGGGGCAGAATATGCATATCACTGAAGCAGCCCTCAGATCCCTTAGCCCACTGTCCTTCCTACCTGAACCAGAACATTCCGGAGTATCTTTCTCCCTTACAAGAACAAACTGAAGTGCCCACACAGCCCTGGCAGGAAGGAATGGGGGAGGGGAGGAGTCACAATAAAAGCTACCTTCTCTCACTGCCTGTTGTGGTTTTTTGGGCTGCCTTACACATCGGACACGATTTCACCCTCAAGACCGCCACCATGCCAATGCTCTCACTCTTTGACAGATGAGGAAACTGAGGCTCTCAGGCATCTGTAAGCCTCCTACGGTCACACAGGTGCTGACTCATGGGTCCACTGACATGAGTCTAAGTAAATGCCTCATCACCTCACCTCACCTCACCTCACATAAAAGATGTCCTAGATCATGAGCAAGGCAGCCTGTGGTGCTTCTGACAGTCACCCAAACCTCAGTGTCTTCTGCAAAACTGCGATGCTCCACTGGAGGATCTTTTGCTAACAGTCCTCGCTAACAGGCAGCAGAAAGCAAATCTATTCTCTGGGGTGAAGGTTTAACATCTTCCATACAGTCATGACAATCATGCCAGAGAGGCACGTGGTTACCATTGAAATCAGGCACTTATCTCTCTAGATCCCTTGTTTGTGCATCATGGATTCACAAAATTGTGTTTGGAGCACATAGACTTCTGCAAGCTCTCAAACACCACACAGGGGCATGAGGCCTTCAACTTAGGCCCTTCCAACGAGCCGGGTGAAACATAGTGCTCTGCATCTTGCCTCCCAGAGCTCTGACATCTCACACGTCAGGTGAATAACCCATAAACGTCGCAGGGTCCCTAAGAAGCACTTAGAACATCTGTTTCTTCCTTCTGGAAAGAGTACAGCGGAATGTGAAGGAAGGCTGAGTTTGCCCAGGAGTCTGCCATGCCATTTGTGTTAGAAGTCAAAGAACCAGAAGAAACAGGGGCACCATTCCTAACTTTGAATCAAGATTGCAAAACGAATATGCACACAGTTCTGAATACACTCATCCTTTCTTGTTTAAATCCAAACCTCCTTGCAGGTGCCAAAAGTGAGGTACCCCAAGGACTTATATTCGGGGGGCTGACAATTCTGCAGAGGGGGAGCTCTGAGGGTCTTCTGCCTGTTGGTAGCAAACAGGTCTCCTTGCTCATGATGATCCAGGATGCAAAAGTTGCCTTTTATGTGAGGTGAGGCGACAAGTAGAAAAGACACCTATTTGCAGATATCAAATGCCATGCAAACAGGCATGGCGACCTGCCTCTCTATCCCCAGCTGAAGAGGCAGCATTTCCAGCATGTTCTGCCACTGCCCAAACAGCTTTCATCTGTCATGAACTGACTACATGAATAAGCCAGCACTCCACCTGGGCACTACCAGATCAGTAATTTTTAAATCTATCTGTGGAGGAGGGACCTGTTTTAATAAAACAGGTTTGTTTTATTTTTTTTTTCAGTTTCCAATGCATCCTGGTCTGATATTCTTATAAAATATACTAAAAATAAAGTGTTAGACCCATAATTGAAAAACTGGAAAATAAGTGTGGGAGAGGATGTGAAGAAATTGGAACCCCCATATGATGTGGGGGGAATGTAAAATGGAACAGCTGTTGTAGGATAGTTTGGTGTCCTTCAAAAAATTAAATACATAACCAGCACATAACCCAATAGTTTCATTCCTAGGTATATGCCCAGAAGAATTAAAAACTATTATTCAAACGAAAACTTATATATGCAGCCAATCAGTGGTGTGGCGGTGAAGACAGCTGGATCCCACATGACCAGCTGTGTGGTTCAGTCCTGGACCTCGTAGCTTGAAAAACATGCCACGTGTGTGGGGGTGTGCATTCCCAAAATCATGAGGGGAGAATAGAGAAGAGACTGCAGTGTGATCATTACCCACAGAGGGTGCTTTCTCAATTTCTCTCTCTCTCTCTCTGTGTCTCTGTCTCTAGCGAAAGCAAGCACCCTATGGCACAAATTACAACACGAAAACTTATATACAAATGTCACAGCAGTGCTATTCACAATAGTCAAAAGGCAGAAATACCCCAAATGTCCATCAACTAATACATGGAGACAAAATGTTATATATTCACACCATGGAATATTATTTAGCCATAAAAAGCAATGAACACTGACGCATGCTACACTGTGGATGCATCATGGGAATGTCAGGCTTAATGGAAAGAAGTCAGACACAAAAGGCCACAAATTATATGATTCCATTTAAAGGACACATCCACGATGTCCTGATCCCTGAAGCAGAAGGCAGATCAGTGGTTACCAGAGGGCTGGAGGGAGGGAAGAGGGGAGTGACTGCTTACTGGATACCAGATTTCTTCTTCAGGTGATGGAAATGTCTTGGAAATAGATATATATACAGGTGATGAGACCCTAACACTCTGAAAATACTAAAGACCACTGAATTGTACACTTCACCACAGTTATGGCTATTTTTTCCTTTAAAGAATTAACTGTAGATTTAGCATTCCTAAACCAAAAATTCAAATTCTGAAATGCTCCAAAACTGAAAATTTACTGAATGTCAACATGATGCTACAAGTGAAAAACAACACACCTGACCTAATGGGACAAATGAATCAAGACAAAATCCTAGGGACCAGCAGATGGTGTAATGGTTATGTTAGTGGACTCCTACATAGTTGACTACAGTTCAAGTCCTGGAATCAGCGGCTTGAAATTCAAACCAGATACATGTGCATGTGTGCCCAAAATTCCAAGAGGAGACTGGAGGAGAGGAGACTACAGTTAAAGTCCTGAAACCAGCGGCTTGAAACTCATACCAGACACGTGTGTGTGTGTGTGTGCCCAAAATCACAAGAGGAGACTGGAGGAGAGGGGACTGCAGTGTGGCCATCCTCTCAGGGGGTGATTCCTTTTTTCTGTCTGTCTCTCACTGTCTCTCCAGTGAGCACATGTGCCCTATGGCAAAAATCTCTCTCTTAAAAAAAAACTCCTGGGCTGGCAGGTGGTGTGGTGGTTAAGGGCGCTGGATTCCCACATGGCTGACTACGGTTTGAGTCTTGGACCTGGCGGCCTGCTTTCTCACTCTCTCTCTCTGTCCCTTTCTGTTCAAATTAAAGTAGGTAAATAAATAAAGTTAAATAAAATGATTCTTTAAAAACCCTAAACAAAATCACTTTTAGACTATGTTATAAAGTATATATGGAACATATGTATTGTGTTGAGACTAGAGTTCTAGCCCCAATATATCTCAATATGTCTACGTAAATATTCAAAAGGTCAAAAACAAAAATCTAAAATCCAAAATACTTCTGGTTCCAAGCATTTTGGATAAGGGATACTGAACCTGTATTAGAAAAATCACAATGAGGCTAGCCAGTGGTGTGGTGGTTAGGGCAGCTAGACCCCACGTGGTCGACTGCGCAGTCCAAGTCCCAGATCGGCAGCTTGAAAATCACACCAGGCACATGGTGCCAAAATCCTGAGAGGAAAATGGAGGAGAAGGGATTATGGTGTGGCATCTCCTGTGGGCGGTGCTTTCTCATTTTCCATCTATCTCTTCCTCTCTCTCTGTCTCTCTCAAGCAACCACACAGCCCCATAAGAAACTAAAAAAAGATAAAAAAATTTAAAAAGAAAAAAATTCAGCCCAAATTTTATTGACTCACAGATAAAACTGCTGTCAAACTACTATAAAGTTTCTGTTTATTCCAAATTCCTTTGACTTGTTTGTCCTCTTAGGCTAGTGACAAAGCATCCTTAGATCCTACCAGAACATGCATATACCCCCCTCCCACCCCCATTCTGAACCCACACTCTTAGATCCCATCCTGTCTCGCTTACTCAAGGACCTGTATAGCAACAGCACCCCCCTCCCCACCACACACACACTCTACATTGGTAAATTTTCCCTCTGCTAGATCACTCCGATCAGCACACAAACCTATGATAATATTCTCCTTCTTAAAGAAAAGAGTGAAAGGACTGAACCCTTAGGACTGAACCACCATCTTACAGCTAAGTCTCCAAAATGACCAACACAAAGGGAAAGAAAAGCATCCAATATATGTTCTCTAGGCCTCTGAGAAAACGTGAAATGGTTCCTTTGGTGACATACGCATGATCTACAAGAAAGGTGGTACTGTAGGCGTCAAGGGAATAGGTATTGTTCAAATAAGAATGTCTCACAAATGTTACCATGGCAAACTGGACAAGTCTACAATGTCACCCAGCATGCTGTTGGCCTTGCTGTAAACAAGTTAAGGGCAAGATTCTTGCCAAGAGAATGAATATGCGTACTGAGCATATTACGCACTCTAAGAGCAGAGATAGCTTCCTAAAACGTGTGAAGGAAAATGACCAGAAAAAGAAAGAAGCCAGAGAAAAAGGTACCTGGGTTTAACTGAAGCGCCAACCTGCTCCACCCAGAGAAGCACACTGTGAGAACCAGTGGAAAGGAGCCTGAGCTTCTGGAACCTATTCCTTATGAATTCATGGCATGATGCGTGTTAAAATAAATACTTGAGGGACCAGCAGTTGGCATGGTGGTTAAAGCACTAGCCACTCCCACATGGATAACCTCGGTTTGAGTCCTGGATGTGGTGGCTTGCTTTCTCACTTTCCCTCTCTCTCTCCTGTCAAAATAAAA
>NW_006159849.1:5390095-5401091 GCF_000334495.1 Tupaia belangeri chinensis
TCTTTCTCACTTTCCCTCTCTCTCTCTGGTCAAATTAAAATAAATGAAAGAACAAATAAAAAAATAAGTAAAATAAATAAATAAATACATGAAAAAACTGGATTAAAAATATATATATACATATATATACATATTATAAGAGCAAAGACCCTTCCTAGAACTCCCCTCCCTACCAATTACTGCCTCATCTCACTATTCCCTACTGCGAAACTCTATGGAGAGTTGTGTATTCTCACTCATGCACATGCTTGGGGTTTCACCTCCCAAGACCTCAGAGTACGTCAGGCACTGTGCCCATGATTAGAGGCTAGCTAAGCACCAGAAGGACTGCAGCATCAGAACCCTGCTGAGGGTACTCTCTACCTTTGTGTCTCTCTTGCTTGCTCAATGAAGAAATAAAAACAAATTAAAAAAAAAAAAAAAGAAATCCTAGTTGTTGATCACCTAGTTTTTCCCTGTGACCACAGGTACAGTTGATCTTTTATCCTGGACTGTAACCTCATTCCTTCTAAGTCTCTTCCTTTTGTACCATAAATTCAAATATCTACTGCTCCTCTCCAAATCCGTTCCTCTCTGCTCTAATAAATTTCCTCTTATATTTTGTCTTACTGCCCTGCTCTGAATTTACACCTTTGTCTCAAGAATGCCAATGCTTCTAAAAATATTCCATTGCTCTTGGATTAAGAAGCTCAGGCAATTTCTTCCTGAAAATGGGTTTCATTCCTTATTTTCTGTGTGAACAAACATACCTTGAATTGCTTCACACCCTAAATTGTGCACAGGCTCCGTTAGACAGTGTGTCAGGGCTCTGACCTCTCATGCTTGTGTTCCCATACATGGCAAGCTCACTTAAAAACACTGGATTCATTCATTCATTCATTCACTCAACCAGCAAGCAGCAAATAGAGGACATCGGCAGAGAGAGGTATGTAAGTTCAGTTTTCTGTCCTGAAGAAGCTTATATTGCAGATTAAATAGAGAATCAGGGGCAGTACAGAAGAGGGAGCATCTGGGTGTACATTACACAGAATGAATGTTTAGGACACAGTTGTGTTTGTCTATTCCAGACAGAAAGTGATTGAAGTATCCATGGGAGTTTGATTCCAGGACCTCCACAGACATTTGAATCCCCAGTTAGTCAACTGAATCTCAGGCTGTGAACCCACTGATAAAAAGGACTGACCTTTTTTTTTTTTTTTTAGATTTTTGACATAGGGTGCATGACTTACTGGAGCAGGACAGAGAGAGACAGAAAGAGACAGTGAAAGGACAATGAGAAATCATTCCCCAGGGGGTATGGCCATGCTGCAGCAGTCCCTTCTCCATTCTCCTCCAGGGATTATGGGCATGCACACACATGCACCTGGCATGATTTTCAAGCCACCAGATCTGGGACTCAAACTGTTGTCAGTCATGTGGGAGTACAGCACCTTAACTACCATGCTACCTGCTGGCCCCGAGGACTATTTTAACAAAAGTAAAAGCACACTCAGTGATGTGTACGTCAGTCTTTCTACAGCTCCAACTGGTTAGTTCCTGGGACCTATGCATTCCATATTACTGGAAACCTTAATTTTTTTTTCTTTGTACAGTAAATAAAGCATACCTTGCCCAGTTTTTAAAACATCCTTATTCCAAATCTGGAAATCTCTAAACATCTGCCTTTGCCAAGAAACAAGTTCTCTATAGAGACAAGTTATTTAGAAAATCAAATTCTCTCGTTATTTAAGTGCTAGATTAGTTTTTCTTCCATATCACTCATTACTGCTCGATTTCCTCTTAGTGCCTCTACTGTGTGTGCCTCTCACTGTCCTGCACCCAAAGACGATGCTGGGATCCGGAAACACAGCAGCCATAACAAACCTGCCTATCATCGCAGTGAAAAGGCTGAGGAGAAGGTTAAAACTGAAGTTGAGGGATTGTGTATTGCAAAGTGCTTTGGTTCATTAAACAGTCATTTTTTTTTATTTTAAAGCCACTATATCAGAGTTATTTGCATTGTTACTGCATAAACTCTGAGATCTATTGTATTCAAAAATGTTTTATTATGTTATTTTATTTCCCCCTCCCCCAAATGATAAATATACCTTTGACTTTAAAATAAAATTCTTGGGAAACAAGTATTTAGTATACAGAAATTCACCTGGTCAAAAAATACCAGGACTAGACCCACATTTAATGTGCTCTTGTATTTCTTATTGATCCTCCAGCAAATACATTTTTATCTTTTGAGTGGGAAGTCTCTCACCTTATCGTATCCAGAAAGGAAAATACATGGTGTTAAGTAAGCAAGCAAAGCAAAATGACTGCATAACTAGGTACTGTAGAGGACACTTACCTGCTTCGCACAGCAGCCTACTTGCCAGCCACTTGAAGCCTTAGAGAGGACTGGTGACCAGAGTCAGATCACGCCCTCCCTCCACTGCAAAGCCAGTCCGCATAACCGGACACTTACCACTCGCCTTCGGTTCTGCATAGGTGGGGCCGTCCTCGAAGGTGAAGATCTGGGACATGCTCTGGCCCAGGTAGGAGGGAGGCGGGTAGTAAGAATGCATCCTGTACTGGGAACTCACTGCGTGGCGGTTCTCCGAGTTTTTCATCTGCTTTTTAAGAAAAAAGAAGGACTTAGCTAAGACCAAAGTAGCATGTACAGCTATTACAAGAAATGCCCCCCCCACACACATTCTGTACATATATAAATGTGTGTGTATGTGTGTATTTACAAGGTTTCTGTCACAGAGCATGCACACTTGCCAGAGAGAAAGTGAGAGAAAAAGTAAGAGTCACCTCTTTGGGAGATGGCCACACTGTAATCCCTTCTCTCCATTCTCCTGGGGTTTAGGGCATGAATGTACATGTGTTAGTGTGATTTTCAAACTGCCAGGTCAGGGACTCGAACTGTGGTTGGTCATGTGGGAGTCTAGCACCCCAGCCACCAGGCCCACTTACTAGCCCTATTTATACTGCCTTTAAAACATTAAATTTGGAGAGGGCTTGTATGACACCGGGGTGGCTGAATGTTCATCAGCAAGTCTTAAAGATGCTGCCCAAAGGAAAAAGAGGTTCTAGAAAAGGGAGTAAAGGGGAGCAGTGTGCTGACAGGAAGGCTCAGGGTCCCAAAGGTGGTGGCGATGCAATGAAGGTCAGACACATTCTACGTGAAAAACACGGCAAATTATGGAAGTCATGGAAAAGTGAAAGTCTGGAATGAGATTCAATGACGTGGTCACACAATATAGTGAAGATAAAGCCAGGCAAGGCGGCGACTTGGGTTGGAAGACCAGAGGGTCCATGGCGGGACCATTTCAAGAAGCCGTATTGGCCTTGCCTGTCAGTGGGATGGAGAAGCCTGTGTTTACAGGCCCACCAGTTAAGACAAAAATTGAATATCATATTATCATGATTGAAGAAAATAAAATCCTATGAAAGACTGAAAAAAAACCCAAACATTAAATTTAGATGCTATGTACTTTGAAATAAAAGTCAATCTAAGGGAATGTTCAAGATAAACAAGACAAACCAATTCTGTTCAGGATTAAGAAATAATTTAAAAATCAAGGTACTTTTATTTATTTTTTTAGGTTTTTGCCGCAGGGTGTGTGCACTTGCCAGAGAGAATGAGAGAAGAAAAGCGAAAAATTGGCCCCCTAGGGGATGGCCATGCTGTAATCCTTCCTCCTTCTTCTCCCAGGATATTGGGCACACACACACCCATGCCCAGCTTCAGTTTCAAGCCGGGTCCAAGACTGGGTCTAAGGCTCGAACCATGATTGGTCATGTGGAAGTCCAATGACATAATCACTACACCATCTGCTTTTCTGAAGTACATAAAATGGCATCTCTTTTAGGTCCATCAACCCATTTTCCACCATCATGTACATTTTTACTAAATAAGAGGTCACACCAACTGTGAGGGGGTCTTCAACAAGTTCACAAAAATGCTATTATGAAAAACCTATACATGTGGGACCAGCAATTGGCATAATGGCTATGTTACTGGATTCCTATGCAGTCGACTATGGTTCAAGTCCTGGACCCAGTGGCTTAAACTCACACCAGGCACGTGTGCATGTGTGCCCAAGATCCCGAGAGGAGACTGGAGGAGGAACAATTGTGGTATGGCTATCCTCCCTGAGGGGTTATTTCTTGCTTTCTGTCTCTCTGTCTCTCTCTGTTTTTCTAGTGAAGGCACACACCCTATAGAAAAAAACCTCTCCAAAAAAAAAAACCCACCACACATGGATTTCAACTTTTTTTCTTTTTGCACCAAGAAAAACTCATACATTAATTTCATTTTCCAACAATTTCTTGAAGTCCCCACATACACTTGGAAATTAGCCAAAGAAGAAACAGGAAACACTAACTACTACCCTGACAAGCGAGCCCGGGTCTGCAGTCCATTCGGGAGCCACAGTAGACACGCTCATCGCTCTGATTTGACCATCACGCGTGCAGTGAAAAGCCACACTGTACTTTGTAAATATGTATAACTATAGAAGTAGATTAGAAATTACAGTAGTGGTTTACTACTCAAAATCCAGTAAACAGTAAAACGAGTGCTTCCTAGCATACTTTTTTTCCTTTTTGGTTTTCGCCAGATAGCACATATGCTCACTGGAGACAGAGAAAGGAAAGGTGAGAAATAACCTCCCCCCAAGGGGGATGGACATGGCCACACTGCAATCCTTTCTCCCCCATTCTCCTCTTGGGATCTTGAGAGTTTAAGTCACCAGGACCGGGACTCGAACCACAGTCGACTACATGGGAGTCCAGCGACATAGCCATTATGCCAACCGCTGGTCCCCGCCCCAGCATTCTCTTAACATACACATGGGGGCCAAGGGATTCTGCTAAAAATGCAGATCTGAGGCTCTAAGTCTGTGGTGGCACCCAAGAGTCCGACAAGCTCCCTGGAGCTGGCCTATAGACCTCACTCTGTGACAAGGCTAGAATAAACAATCCTGCCTGTCATGTCTAGCACCTCTGTAAGCCTGTGACCAATGGAAGGCCTTCTAAAAAAACTCTTTTAGCCAACTGTTTACCACTATCAAGTTTCCACCTAAACTAGGAGAAGTTGGAAATTATGTATATAGCTATTTAAAATTTTTGTTCATTTTCTTTTTGGATATAAAACTTCCCAGAGCTAAGAGACTTTTTCCAAAGGTCTCCTGCCATCTGAAATTGCCATCATGGTCACACCAAACCCCCAAACATGTTCAACTGAATTGCTGATTCTGCCTCCACAGACTTTGCCCAAGTCAATTACACAGTCTTGAGTAACAGACATTGAGGGAGAGGTCTCTTAACTACAGCATGGTGTATTACAAGGGTCAGCAGGTGGCATGGTGGTTACAGCACTGGATTCCCATATGGCCCACTGTGGCTCAAGTCCTGGACCTTATAGCTTACTTTCTCTCATCAAATTTTTTAAAAATGATAATATCAAAACAGCAGAAATGGCCAAAAAGGAAGTATTATAGATTTTGCAAGCCGGAAAGTCTCTAGGCAATTGGCAAAACAAAGGGGCAGGGCTATGTCTCGGCAAAACCTTATTTATAATAATGTGCACTGCTTCTCAATCTTTACTCCCACTAGGATAAGGAGAGGAGGTGATAGAGCAGTGCTGGGCTCCACCCCTCAGGAATCTGATTTAACTGTTTCAGGGTGTAGCCTGGGCTGGGAGTCTTTTCAATGCTTCCCAGGTAATGTGGACATAACTGAGAGACTGAGAACCAGTACTCTACAATTACCAACCATCTTCCAAATACCTGAGAAGCACAACATCCCAACAGCCCCTGTACGAACTAAAAACTGCAACGGTTAAGTCTGACAAACGGACTGGTCACTGCTGCCAATCCCAATGTATATATTATTTGAGGAAAGATCCAGACAAATGGTACAGTTCTTTCAAAAAAAAAAAAAAACTAAACTAAAAATCTTACTGGCTAAGAAACAATTTCAAATCCATTCATATGCTTATTCCCCTAATTACTCTGCTTTTACGAAGCACTGAATAACGAATATTATTTGGAAATATTGATAGCAACTGGGTTATTAGTTCTCACTCTGAATTTCCCCCAATGAACCTCCAAGATCACCATGCTACAAGACTTTCAGCAGAAGAAAAAGATAAAAGGATGAGACTCCATCTGATGTCTGTACCCATCTGTGAACTTACTGAGGTCATCAGTCACTTCAGCTACATCCACAAATAACCTTCCACGTGACACTTGCACATAAAGAACAAAAGGGCCATGTGTGTTTCTAAGCATGTGCATAAACCTCTGAACTGTGAAGGTAAACTTGAGAGCCATCACAGGTGATGTGGTGGGAATCACTACTCTGGGCCAGCTGAGACTGGGAACAGACTGCAGTGCGAAGACCCTGTTAGAGGGGTTCCTGTCTCTCTCTCCCTCTTATGGAAGAAATAAACTTTTTTTTTTTTTTTTTGGAAAGGTTTTTTTTGCTACCGGGTGCATGCGCTTGCCAGAGAGACAGCAAGAGACAAGAGATACAAAAAGCAAGAAATCACCCCCTAAGCAGGATGGCCATGCCACAATCCCTTCTCCTCCACTCTCCTCTTGGGATCATGGGCACGCACGCACACGTGCCTGGCGTGAGTTTAAGCCACCAGGTCCAAGACTCGAACCTCAGTCAACTACATGGGAGTCCAGCGACATAGCCATCAAGCTAACTGCTGGTCCCGGAAGAAATAAACTTTTTTTAAAAATTCTAAATTAGTGGGGCCAGCACACAGCGAGGTGGTTAAAGCACTGGACTGCCATATGGCTGATCATGGTACGAGTCCTGGACCTGGCAGCTTGCTCTCCTTCTCTGTCGAGTGTACATGCCCTGTAGCAAATATTTAAAATAATAATGATGAAGTTAGATAAATAATTTTTAAAAATTCTCTATCAGTCCCTGTTCCTTTCTAACTTAATAAAAAAAAGTATTGTTATTCCTGGCTTAGACAAAAATGGGTAAGTAATGAAGACTTTGAAAGTTATTTTACTTTAAACCTATAGTTCTCAATTGGGGACAATTTGGTCTCCCCTTAGCAATACCTAGAGACACTTCTGATTGTCACAATCGATGCCCCTCCCTGAGGCATATCCTACCAGCATGTGGTATAAGTTAGGATGCTGCTTCGCATCTGACAATGCCCCACACACAACCAAGCATCGTGTGGTCCAACGCCTCCATAGTGCCAAGCCTGAGAACCCCCACTTTAAACTAGCCTCATACCCAGCCTGCATTCAGTGCTGGCCCCAGCCCCAGTCCCTCCTTTAAAAAAAAAAAAAATTCCACTGAGGAACAGAAGTTGCACACAAATTAGAGAAACTGCTTAGTTCTGCTAAAGGGAAATACATATTGTTTTCCTTTATGCATTGCTGACTTGTTTCAAGATTTTATTTTTTATTCCTTTAAATTAAACAAATAAACCAAGTGAAACCTAAAACCCCAGGATTCCTGTGAATTATGACTACTATTATTATTAGCATGTGGTAGCTGGCAAGCAAGAGGCATGTTTTATAATCTTATTACCCACCCCAAGTCTCTGCACCGGAGTATGACCTGCAGACAGGGGCTCGGATGCAAGAGCTGTTAGGATTAACCCCGAAGGGAAGCCCAGGAGCTTGGGCTTTGTTTATTAAATTGTTGGGAATATGCACAATCAATCTGAACCACAGGTTTCCTTTCATACACCTTAGCCTCACTGTTTTATAGTAACAATAATGGCCCAACAAAACATAAAAATGCTTGACCTCAGTGCTTAGTAAGAAAATTCCTAGGCTGGTTTTGTAATGCAGCAGTAAAGTGCTGTTCAAGAGAAGCCAAATTCCACATGGTGACAACAGTTCAAATCCCTGGCCAGGTCAGCCGGAAATACTCCAAGTGCCCAAGATCCAACAAACTGAAGGATGGGAGGAAAGGTGACTGCAGCATGATCAGACTCTGTGTAGGGTCTTCATCTCTCTCTCTCTCTCTCTCTCTCTCCTGCTCCCTTCCTCCCTCCCTCCCTCCCTCAAGTGAGCATGTACATGCTCTATCACAAATAAAAAAAATATTCTTAAATTTGAAAAGACTATTCCTAAATAATTGGTTATCTATCAATGCTTCAGAAAGAAAGGGTGTCTGGTCTTGAACTGAACACTCCATCCAAGTGAGTGGCTGGGAGGGGTTCGGGGAGACCAAATCATCGTCTCGTTTATTAAGCGTGGCTCAGCTCCATGAAATTGGAATAGATTTAAGAAAGGGCAGAGTCTGTATGAGAAGAAGAATTAAGCTACAGAATAACAATCCTTTTTTTGCCCAAATTTCTCTCTCTCTTCCGTGAGCAAGAGAGAGTCACCCCCATCAAGGGCTTTCTACTACAATGTACCTCAGCTTGTCAGCCAGGATCACAGGTACATGCCCACCGTGCGCAGGGAGATGGCAGGATGTAAACCCTGGATCCTCCCATAAGGTTTCAGCACCACAAACCATTGTGCTGCTGCTGTACCATCAACATTCCTAGCTGCAAACTACTGATGTGTAAACAAACAATGTGAAAGTTTTCTCAGCACTGATACACGATTTTACAGTCTTTAAAAGTATAAAAGCCACACTGGGGATGAACCTCTGCTTGTAAAAAGGGGAAGGACTCTTTGCAGACTGTGGGTCTAGGTTTCCTGGTGACATGGAGTCTGCCCTCATTAGAAGAGTGTATGAGTTTTGTTTTGTTTTGTTTTTCTGGAGAGGTTTTTGCTATAGGGAATGTGCACTCACCAGAAAAAGAGAGAGACAGAAAGCAAGAAATCACCCCCCAGGGGGCGATGACCATGCCACAATCCCTTTTCCTCCACTTTTCTCTCGGATCTTGGGCACATACACACACGCCCAGCATGAGTTTAAGCCACCAAGTCCGGGACTCAAACTGTGGTTGACTACATGGGAGTCCAGGGACGTAGCCATTATGCTAACTGCTGGTCCCATGAGTTTTAATAGAAGTTTCTTTGCAAGCCATCTGCCTAGGATACCTATTTCCAGCTGTCATCTAACCACACACTGTGACCTGTCCCAGCCCACTCACACTCCCTGGGCAAGGTGCTTCACCCAGAAGGCTACACTCACCTCCCGAATCTCTCTGCTCATTCATCCTCTGGCACCCCACAGTTCCCAGCTGGAAAGAATTCGTTTTTACATAGGATAAAAATGATTTGTTATTTCAGACACATTTCAGAGAACTGAACACCAGCAGGCCAAACTCTGAGTCCCAGGACAGAGCAGAGCCCCATGGCTAACCCGTCCCTCTCCATCCCTCTTTCTAGCCCCCAGAGAGCTGTTACTACTCACTCTTTGCCTTACTTGATCTTAGGTGGTCTTACTATGGTAGAGGGAGGCAGGGAAGGAAAAGGAAGCAGAGGAGGGAGACAAGCCTCTGTAAGGGCTCAGGCAACTTGCTTTGAATCCTGTCTTCTCTGTTTAATCTCTGTTAATCAAGCTATTTCATCTCTCTACGCAATTTCTCCCTATGTCAATGATTATTAAGTTATAAGACTCCATGAGATAATAGGCCAAGTCTCTAGGAAAACTTTCAATAAATACTCATCTTCTTCCTCCGAGATTCTGCTAGTCCTCTAGTCAGTAACCAGCATTGGGTCAGGAAAATCACTTAATGCAAAGCTGCTTTGGAGGATTCCTGCCATTTCTCCCTACTACAAGCCAGCTTTCTACATTTACATGAAGATATCAGTAAGTATAAAGATCTCCTCAGGGCCCTGAGCTTTTAACACCTCTCCACATTTTCTATTCTGAGAGTAAGGAAGACATTTTTTTTTCAACATCTGAAAACGAGAAGACTCCTGTAACCACACATTCAGGAACTTTGATTTTAGATCAGGAGTCTCAGAGCCATCCGTATCTGTTCCTCCCTTGATGGACAAACTTAATTAACCTCTGATACTCTGTTCCAATCTACTATTTTAGACAAATCTAGTGACCCAGAAACAATATGTTACCATCAGAACCTCCACAGCGGCGACACCAAGAGATATAGCCCTATCAGCAGTCTAGGGGAATAAGCCACTTGGATTAGCTCCTCTAAGAAATATGGATTATATTCATGTCACACATGAGCTGTCAGAAACATTAGGATACTTTTAGCATAAATCAGCAGTGTGAAGGGTATCTTATGAGCTCTGAACATGACAGACTGCCTGGAGGGCAAGGTGAGTCTGTCTGGGGCCACCTTCCAAGCGTAAGCACACGCACGTACTCACATCCCTTAAACAAACCAGCACGAAAGATTGAGATGCAGGCTGGTGACCTCTGATGGGGACCCCCAGCATGTGGGAGGCATGAAAAGGCCTTTCTACCCAAGACTGACAGAGAGTCCACTTTTGTGTAACCAAAACAGCCAAGAAGGATCGGAAGTGTGTTGCTGCTCTAAAGTACACAGAAGAGTGTGTGTATGCGTGTGTGTGTGAGTGTGTGTGTACGTGTGAGTGTGTGTGTGTGTGTATGCATGAGTGTGTGTGTGTACGCGTGAGTGTGTGTGTGTGTATGCATGAGTGTGTGTGTATGTGGGAAGGCAGAGAACCAGGCTCAGGAGCCATCATGTTTTGTGATGTTCTGAAATTTCAAGCCTTCATAAAAGGGAAGCCAAGAAACTCACACACACTGCCCCGGAAGAAAGGCAGAGATGGAACGGGAGCTCTGTGCCCTCTGTAGTCAGCAAATCCTGGTTCAAACTCCAGCTCCACCCTCATCAGTTGTGTGAGACTGGGAGGCTACTTCATCCCCCTGAGCCACAGTTGCTTCACTCAGAAAGGGACGCTTTTTTTCAGGATAACAGAGAATCTAAGCTGTGAAGCACTTGGCACCATAAGGCCGCTGCTGACGGTCCTGCTTGAGACTTTCTGTCCCCTCACCCCCTGCTCCAGCCCAGGTGGGCTCCTGGGCTTCCGTGGGGGCATCATGGGAGGGTGGATGGCTACACTCAAGGACCGCTCTT
>NW_006159849.1:5401205-5402009 GCF_000334495.1 Tupaia belangeri chinensis
GGGAAAGAGAGAGAGAGAGACCAACAGAGTCCTGACACCACAATCCACCCTGCAGCTTCAACCAGACCTGTATCAGGGCACGTGCCTGGTGTACTCAGGGAAGTGTCCAGATGCAAACCCAGACCCTTCCCATGTGGGAATGCCTTCCAGAGAGCCACATGTCACAGCTGCACCACTGTCCCATCCCATAAATCTTATTTTAAATACACAATTTTCTTATATATTTGAAAGGAAAATGCATTCTATGAAATATTTCTACTTTTCAAACTTTAGAATTAAAAAACCAACTCGATGGGCCAAATCTGAAGCAGCGTGGTCAAACACTGTGTGTTAGGTGACTGTGGTTCGAATTCTGGCTCCAGTGGCTTGAAATACATGCCCCAAATCCTGACAGGATGGCAAACCGGAGGAGAAGGGACTATGGCATGACCATGCTCCACTGGCAGTTGCTTTCTCTCTCTGGTGAGCAATGCACCCTGTGACAATAAAAAAGAGAGAAACGAACTCAAGATCCTACCTATACTGCCACCATCAAACACACACAATCATGTGGGCAAGAATGCACACACAGCGAGGAGGAGAGAGAAATTTCCAGGCTGTCACAGTTTTCGGTTTTATCCTTCATGTTGTTTTGGTGTTAAACAATTTCTGAAGACATGGAACTGTGATGCCTGCCTTCCTTTTTCCTAGTATGATTGGTAAGAGGTGGAAATTGCCAAAAAGAATGTTTGTGAAAAGGAATCTGATGAAAAAGGTGTGAGAAGGAATCTGATTTAAAAAAAAAAAAACAAGGTTGGGGCTGGC
>NW_006159849.1:5402054-5414970 GCF_000334495.1 Tupaia belangeri chinensis
CCACAGTTCGAGTCCCGGACCTGGTGGCTTGCTTTCTCACTCTCTCTCTCTGTCTCTCTCACCAAAGTAAAATAAATAAGCAAATAAAATAAAGTTAAAAAATTCTTTTAAAAAAAAAAAAACAAGATGTAAAAATGACATGATTACACCTTTGTCCCTGTTTCTCAATCTACTACGAACCTCCCTCCCAGGAGCTCATGCACCTCGAGGGCCATGTCCTTAGGGCCACTGCTAGCGCAAGGAGGAGAGTGGACAGCAACCTGTCAGGGCATAAGCCACAGGAGATGCACTCTTATAGGGCACGTTGCTTTAGTTTGCTAGAGGGCACATATGCTTGCCGAAGAGACAGAGAAAGAGAGGAAAAGTGAGAAATCACCCACCCCCAGAGGTGACAGCCACATGCAATCCCTTCTCCTCCTCCCTCCTCTCGGGATTTTGGGCACGCATCCACTCGTGGCTGGTGTGATCTTCAGGCCGCCAACTACAGGACTCAAATCACTCAGTCTGCCATGCGGAATCCAGCAACCATAACCTCCATGCTACTTGCTGGCCTGAGTTTTGCTTTGTTTTGTTATAATGATAAAACCCACTAAAAGTCAATATGCCTTTAACTATCATCATGCACTGGTAATTCTAAACAGTGATGATCAAGTGTACCTCAGGCCCCACCTCTTGGCATGCTGCCACACATGGCCCATCTTTCCACAAGGAGTCACAGCTCCTGGGAAACCTCCAGCCTGTTCAGAGCGGATATTAGAGAGTTAAGTGTGTTCTCTCAATTCTCCTTTCTCAACCCTCTCCTGTGAGCACCACGGGAAGGTCAACCGCAGGGCCAGGCACAGCGTAAGCATGTGATGAGAATGACCAAAGGGCGCATGAAGGAGTTTCTCTCACACCCTCTGCAACTCAGTGCAGCTTTCATAACTCCATTCTCTTTATTTTTGTCGTATTTCTACAAGGTATTTTAAGAAACAGCACAAGCCTATCACTGATGTACATCCCTTTCATTTTCCTCTGTATTCAAATAATGAGAAACACCGAACAGACCATAGAAAATGGTCTCTTAAGAAATCCGAGAATCGGGAACCAGCAGTTAGCGTAATGGCTATGTCGCTGGACTCCCACGTAGTTGACCGTGGTTCGCGTCCCAGACCCGGTAGCTTAAAACTCACGCCGGGCGCATGTGCGTGCGTGCCCAAGATCCCGAGAGGAGAATGGAGGAGAAGGGATTGCGGCGTGGCCATCCCCCTGGGGGGGTGATTTCTCGCTTTCTGTCTCTATGTCTCTCTCTGTCTGTCTGGCGAGTGCATGCCCTATAGCGAAACCCCTCTCCAAAAAAAAAAAAAGAAAGAAAGAAATCAGAGAATCAGTTCTCTATGTACCGAAACATTCTGAAGTGTAATTCTTTCTTTTTTTTTTTTAATCATCATATTCACATCCACTTAACAGGAGAAAAGGAAGATGCAGGACAAACAGAAGACAAGATGTTGGCCACCAGCCCAACCAATTCGAAATAGAAAGCTTTCAAAACCAGTGATCTAGGGACCAGCAGTTAGCATAATAGCTATGTTGCTGGACTCCCATGTAGTCGACTGTGGTTCGTGTCCTGGACCCGGTGACTTAAAACTCACGCCGGGTGCATGAGTGTGTGTGCCCAAGATCCCAAGAGGAGAACAGAGAAGGGATTGCAGTGTGGCCATCCCCCGGGGGGATGATTTCTCGCTTTCTGTCTCTCTCTCTCTGTCTGGCGAGTGCACGTGCCACATAGCAAAAACCTCTCAAAAAAACCCAGTGATCTAATTATCTAATTTTCAAGCATATCACAGATTCCCCCAATGACTGTATCATTTACTAACCTGATGCTAGAGTCAGAGAACAGGTAACATAACCACCACATGACAGTCCAACAACCCTTCTTTCTGCTGCCAGTGCGACTGTGCAGTAGTCTCTGGAGTTTCCCATCGCCAGGTTTCCACCCCAGTCCAGATCGAACTGAACTAACGTAAGAATGGAAATGAAGCTTCAGGATTTATACGAGTCTCCCAAAGACTGCCTGAAATCCAAGGTTACACTCTCTGGAATCCCTGGGAAGTTACTGAACTGCTTCTCTGGGTTGAGATGCCCAAGGCCTGGCTCCTTCTCCTAGAAAGTCTCTGACTCAGGGCTGCCTATTCCCAGCACCCCAGATTCCCAGTGCCAGTTCACTTTCTTTTAAAACCTGCATTTTTAACCAAAATACTTCACAAACATGTCTCAACTGCACTCCTGCAGCCAAGGCATAGGGCTCAGTCCACCTCTCATCAGCTATCTATGCTCAAAATCCAGAATGCCCACTGCCACCTTCTCTAACGTTCAGCTCCAGGCAAAGAGCCACCAACTCTTACACTGTCCTGCTGCAGGAATAAAAGGGCAAGGCAGGAGGATGGCAACATCTAATTAAAAAAAAAAAAGTGTGAAAGCCATTAAGCTTTCATCATCTGTGAAAGGAAAGAGCAATTTCTTCAAGGAAAGGTGTGATAAACGTCAGATGATGGCTATCATGACCAATACTTGTCTTCAGCCAAAACAAGACAAAGTGGCACAATTCTTTGGTGAATATGACTTAAGAAGGTGACAGTTCAGAAACAGAAAGTCAGGCCTGCACAGTCTGTAAAGCTTTGCAGGATCCCAGGATGTTCCCAGGATCCACTGCTGCTCCTTCCAGGGCTGCCTGGCAAAAGGAAGCTTTCTCCGTAGAGGAGGAATAATGTGTCCTAAAGACCCAAGAGAACTGGGCTTATTATTCCTCCTTAAAGAAATGAACCTCATGAAGAATTAGGTTTCAGAAGGGAACCATCTGGGCATGGCTAAGAGTTGACAGGCCAATTAAGAGAAAGTTCATAGCAGAGACAAGCAACCCTACAACTCGGAGAGGCTGCCACCTTCAACATCCCTGGCTGCAAGCTTCCTATGACTTATCCTGATTTTCCAGTTTCTTTAAAAACAGAAGATTTGAGGTTGGCAGGTGGTGTGGTGGTTAAGGTGCCAGACTCCCACATGGCTGAGTGGGAGTTCAAGTCCCAAACCTAGTGGCTTGCTTTATTTTCTCTCTCTCTCTTTCTCTGTCTCTCTCTGGTGAACACATGTGCCCTATAGCAAATTAAAATAATATAATAATAAATAAAAGTAAAACAAATACTTCTTTAAAAAACAAAACAAACAAAACCCCACAAGAGCCTTCAAGGCTGGTCTATTGGCCTGGCAGGCTGTCAAGTCCTCCCTGCGTCCCAGTTGGCAGGATCTACTTGGGTTCCATGTGAGAGAGTCTCATGAGATGTGGGATGAGCAGAAGGGTACTCACAGCACTGCCATGGAAGGAAGGAAAAGCACCATGCAGGCAAGAGAGTTATGTTACCACAGTCGCATACTGAAGGCAGTGTACTGACGTCCCCAGAGACCTCTGCTGCTGTCAGGGGACCACAACTACTGATGCAGCAGTTTCCAGAGAAAAGAAAAAGAAAGGAGGCATTGGGGAAAATAAGTGCCTTCATATTATATTGCTCAGCGGAAAGCATTCACACACACAAAAATCAATCTTATTAAAAAAAAGGATAGGAAGGGTCTAATTTCAATACACAAAAACCAATCTTATTTAAAAAAAGGATAGGAAGGGTCTAATTTCAATAAAAACAGTTTTTTTTAACTAAATAATTTAGTTTTAAGAAAAACTTACTTGTCTTTATTTTTCTCATTTCTGTATAAACCAGCCCTGGTCGTGACATGTAAAACAGTGATGCGCTAGATACAGCCCCAGTGAAGTAAAGAACAAGACAATGCCACCTCCACCCACTACTGCTATCGAGGCTGAATACTACACCGAGGCCAGGAGTCAGAACCACAGGTACTTAGAGGGAAGAGAGATGTTTGTGTGTTTCTATGAAAAAACTGCCTACCTAGAAACTCCAAAATAAGCAACTGTATTACCAGGGGCCAGCCAGGTGACATGGTGGTTAAGGCAGCTGCATCTCACACGGCTGATTGCACAGATCAATTTCCAGACCCAGGTGCACGTGTACGCATGCCTAAAATCTCAAGAGGAGACCAGAGGAGAAGAGATTGTGCTGTGGCCATCCCCCAGGGGGATGCTTTCAAACAAATGTACCACAACAAAATGCATGTAGAAGGAATCCTTTCAGTCACTGTAGACCCTCTGTAATAAACCAAGTTTGGGGGGGGGGGTTCAGACCCTGGCGCAGCACTAGAAACACTACAGTCTGTGAGGCTGACCTCCATGGGGAGGTTCTGTGTCTGCGTCCGAAGACCTTCCTGGGTATACTGGGGATGTGAGTGCCCATGCCCTGGGGCTTGCTAACAATAGGGGAGAATCGTGTCATCAATACCCTGTTGGAAATTCTCTCTCTCTCTCTCTCTCTCTCTCTCTCTCTCAAGGAATAAAACAATAAACTTTAGGGCCAGCAAATGGCATAGCGTTGACCTTGCCAGACTCCCACATGGCCAACTGTGGCTCAAGTCCTGAACCTGGTGGCTTCAAACTTACACCTGGCATTTGTGTGTGCATGCCCCAAATCCCAGGAGAATGAAGGAGGAGGGACTGTGGCATAGCCATCCCCCTGGGGGGTGATTTCTCACTTTCCTTCCTCCCTCTCTCTCTCTCTTTCTCTGTCCCCAGTGAGCACACAAACCCTAAGGCAAAAACCTCTCATAAAATAATAACAAACTTTAAAAAAAAAAAAAAAGAAACCAAATTTTGGTGGTTAGTTTTAATCAATTAGGGCAAATAGCGTACCCACTTTTAATTCCCTTTCCTAAGAAAATAAATTGCTTTTTAAAAGTCTTAAACAGAATATATCCTCATAAATTCCTCTGTCTGCCTGCAAACTTTGTCAGTTTTTCTTTCCAGGGGAAAAAGCCAGTTAGTGTCAGCTGATCAACAGAAAATGGCTAACAATTTGCTCTAGAGAGGCCTGGGCCAGTTTACCTGCTGCTGGCTGGGCCATAGGCTGGGCAGCCAGCCTGGTGCATCTGCAGTTGCAATGAGAGAGCACCTGACCAAGGCAAGAGGCTCAAGCCGGGTCCTCTGGTAAGTCACTTCAATCTTCTTAGCCTAAGACTACCCAGAGATTTGAGGTGACCAGATGCACATTATCCTGAGGTGATAGTGGCCAGGGGCCAGCACAAAACTGCTCTGAAGTCTCTTACTTCATCTTTAAATTGAAGCCTTTGGTCCACCATACAGTTTTTTTTTTTTTTTAAACTTAAGAATATTTAAAAATAATGGTCATTAATTTTAACTATCTCCTGAAAATGGGACTCAGGTTTAAACCTTGACTTCACACCCCCACTCTCCGGTGCTGGGCCCATCTATGAAACCATCAGGGCACAGCTGTGGAGTGGGCTGTGGTCCCAGCAACACCAGCACATGCACCAAAAAGGCCCTTCTTTTATTAATTTGTTTATTTATTTCTTTGTTGGTTTATTTTTGGACTTACTTTTTCTTTTTTAATTTTATGAGAGGGCACATGCACTCACTGGAGGGGAGGGTGAGAAACCACATCTACTCCTAATAAGGAGCAGTCACATGGCAATCCCTTCTCCTCCATCTCCCCCTCCTTTCAGGATTTTGGGCACACATGAGCCCTGAGTATTTCTCAAGCTTCCAGGTCCAAGACTCGAACCCTGCATTCGGCCACATGGGATCCAGTCACCTTAACCATGGCTAGCTGGGAAAGGCCCCGCCCTCCCATTTTTTTTAATCATTCTTTTAGTTAATAGGTCATCCCGATTCTGAGCCACACCAAAAGAAATAAAGGTGATGAAGGGGAGCAGCAATGTGAAAATAAGGGCTCCAGCACTGCTCAGGACAGGTTTAAGAGCATCAGTGGGCAGGCCTGTGGGCAGTCAAAGGCAGTGGCTTTCCCAAGTGCCCTGCCTGGTCCCCTGGCCCCCAGCAGGCAGAAGGCCCAGGGGTGTCCACACAGGGCACTTATCTATGCTCCAAGGCCCAGGTGCCAGGATATGGTTTCCTTCTCAGGACTACGAAGGCCCTCTCCAACCTCACTCCTTTTCTCTGTGGTAACAGCCTCCCCCTGATCCAAGACTTTCTTTTCACAACTTTTGTCTGTTCTGCACACAGTAGGTCCTCAATGCCTGTTTATTTAATATATGAATGCACTCCACACCAAGATGCATTAATTATCAGTGGGCAATCACATTACAAGCCACTTCAGAGACCCAAATAACCACCAAGAAAAATGAAATCCCTAATGTGACCACACCCCAACCGTGGCTGAAATGCAAGTCTAGACACCTGGGGGCAAAAGCTTTGGAAAAGAAATCGAGAGTGTGCCTGCCATGGGGACTGAAAGGAGATGCTACGTATGGTTCCCGTATTTATTTCTGCTCACTTGATATGCACCTCTCCCTTGTCAACCTGGTACAACATGTTTATTTAAGAGATAATGTTGCCGTGGAGGAGTGCACAAGGCAATAAACAGCTTTTGCAGGCAATTAAATGCAGAAGTGAAATTGAGCTGCTGGTCAGCGGAACCAGCCATTCATCGTGAGTTTGTTCCAGTGTCACAAATGTTATTCCTGTTTCACAACAGGACAGGAATCTATGATTGGGCCACAAATCTCTACAGGCTGGAGGCAGACCAAAAGCGATTACAGCAGCTCTTGGTGTGCAAGGTATTCACACAGAAGAGCCTCGGGATTCTGGAATGCTGATACAGGAGAATGCTTTCTTTCTTTCTTTTCTTTTTTTTAAGAGGTTTTGAATGTAATAGGCGCCTAGTAATGATTTATTTGAGTCTTGCAGATTTGAGGATTTTGTAGAAGACTTGGGAAAAGGCTAAACTCTAAATAAAAAGTCTACAGGAGCCAGCAGGTGGCATACTGGTTAAGGTGCTGGATTCCCACATGGCCAACCATGGTTCTAGTTCCAAATCTGGGACTCGAGCTTATTTTCTCATTTCTCATTTTCTCTCTCCCTTCTCTGGGAAGTACATGTGTCCTGTAGAAAATTTAAAAATAGTAATAAATAAAATCTTTTAAGAAGTCTATGGGTTCTTTTTGCAAATAATCCAGTACTCTTCCTACTCATTCTTAAGAATTCTAACTTAAACCTCTTATGCTGTTGGTGGAAATGTAAATTAGTACAACCTCTGTGGAAAACAATATGGAAGTTCCTCAAAAACCTACAAATAGAACTACCATATGACCCAGTAATCTTACTTCTTGGTATCTACCAAAAGGGTAGAAAAACACTTGTTAGAAACACATTTGCAGAAAACATGGAAATAACCTAAGTGTCCAAAAACTGATGAGTGGGTTGAAAAACTGTGGTATACATATACTATGGACTGTTACTCAGCTATAAGAAACCTTATCATTTGATGTGAAGTGGATGAATATAGACAACTTAATGAGTGAAATGAGCCAGACTTTGAGAGAGACGCACTGTATATCCCCACTTAGTACTGTATATCTGCACTCTAAGGCAGAAAAGGAAAGATACAAAGGTATGATAGTAGAGAGGAGAAGTGTAGATACCAGAGACTGTAAGGGAGGGGAGTGGGTGGTAGAGGATGATCATGAGGCATAAAAGGAAGAAACATTTAACAGACTAAAAAAAAAAAGTCTAGCTTAAAAACTTATGATGACCTCCACTAGACTCCATTAGAGTCAGCCTTTCCTGGGAACCATAAAGGAGTTGTTGGTGGGAAAACATTCACACTGCTCCCCCGACACACACTGATACTCAAAGTGGCTAGGGAAGAGGGACAAACTTCTCAAAGGAGGCTTCTGTCCTGTGAAGTTAGAAGAGTCAGCTCTCAGCAACTGAGTCAAGAAAGCAGATGGAGGAGAGGAGACCTGGCTCAGCTTTGGGCCCTTAAAAGCATACCATATTGTTGTCTGAATCAATAGACCTGCTCATCAAGAGCTGTGGGGATGGGCAAATCCCCTCTCTCTGGACCTAGGTTTTCTCTGCAGCAAGATGGGGTACACTAGAACACTAAGATCCTTTTACCTCTGGTCATCACTGTACTTATTTTCCTGTCATTTTTCAAAATAATGGATAATGTGTCTATGTCAGTGCATTCATATATGTGTGTGTATTTAGGTCTTCCGTGAGAGAAACATGGGTCTTCACGCTGCAATCTGCCTCCAATCTCAGCCAGCCTAGATCACGGGCACACGTGCCCATGTGTTTAGGAAGGCTTAGGACACGAACCAGAGACCCTTCCATGTGGGTCTAGTTGCCTTATCACTGCACCACCATCTGCCCCTGCCCTTCTTATATTTTTAATGAAAGAGTTTATTTTTAATAGAAATACACATACACACACACACACACAAATACACACACACACACACACACACACACACACACACACACTTTCTTTTTTTTTAGTTTGCCACAGGGCAATCTGCATTGTTTTTGGTGCCTCGCATCTGCTAATACACTGCATGATAGAAACATTACAACCGATCAAGCAGAGCAGTTCTACTTTAATGCTCCTGCTCTGATCAGCCAAGATGTTTCATTTTAGTCCTAAAGTTCTTGCCTGCACACTATTCTAAAAATACTCAGAGGATCAAAGACTGATCTCCATCCCCAGCTAAAAATGCACTCAAGTTATAGCCTAGCACAGCAATAACCTAATTCCTTTCCTTAGTTCACCTCATGCAAACACGCAGATTAAAACACTCTTCTTTCTCAGGGTACAGAGTCATCACGAATGACTGCCACTCAGAAGGCTGTACCCGCGTCCTCTGAGCCCCTCAACAAGAGCAGTGCACAAGGCAGGAGGAGCGAGGGCCTCATGTAGTAAGCAACTTGCGACTCTCGCCAACTTGTTCTAAGATGCAGTGAGAACATGAAAAAAGTAAAATATGAGAAAGAAAATAAACACATTCATTTATGTCGTAAAAATAATTCTTTGTAGTCAACCTCTAGGGTTAAATGGCATTAATGGCAGAGTAAAAAGGTCTTTGACAGGTTTTGCATTCTCTGCCTGCATATGCATGTTAGACTGGGCACGTGCACATGTGCATATGTGAACACACGTCTCTCTCTCTCTGTGTTCGTGTATGCGGTTTTCACATATTCAGTTCACACTGTGTAATGCCATACCTGCCACTGGTTTCCTGTCTGACCAGGCACATAAGGTGCTGGGAGGCTCCGAAGGCTGTTCTTCACGGGGGATCCCCCGAGAGGACTTCCCACCTCCCCGGAAGAGGAATCAGCAGCCAATGCCATGGAGTACTGCGGGTAGTTGTACAGATTGTTGTAGTAAGGAAACAGAGACGGCTGGTAGAAGCTGCTGTAATAGGTGGAGTCAGAAACTAGCTCAGGTGTGTTCTCCACGTGCCCTCTGCTGGTGACAGCAGGAATGGATGACCATACGTCCCTCTAAAAAGGAAAAACAGAAAAAGACAACATGGGATTAATGTGGGGGTCCACAAACCTTTACTTCTAAATCGTGGTGATACAGGCCTTCCTTCTTAAGACATGCAGAGCAAGGTCCTTGAATCTTCAGGGGCCAAAGTGTCTGAAGCTTCTCCTGTAGGCAAAATACAGAAGGACGTCTAAGCCTGGCTTCACTATGGTGGCATGGTTCAAAGACTCCTGCTGATTATTTTCACTGAGAATACCAAACCTATTTTAGAGGTCATTTTAATGACATAAGGCCTGCAACGTAACTTTCACCCAGCAATCCCTATCCTGATGTCAAGAACACGGAGATCAAATCCAATTAATCTGTTTACACATTTTTACAATAAAATTAATTGTATTGTGGGCTAGCCCTGTGACCTAGTGGTTATGGAAACCAAATACCACATAGCCAACCACATGGTTTGAATCCCAGCCCAAGCACCTTAAAAAAACAAACAAACAAAAAACACTAGGCACATGTAATGTATGCCCCAAATCCTGAAAGGATGGCAGAATGGAGGAGAGGGGACTGTGCTACGACTACATCTCATTGTGGGTGCTTACCCGCCACCCCTCGCCAACACATGTGCTCTCTGGAAAAAAATTTTAAAGTGATAATCGTACTTCTTGGCATAGCAGTTAAGGCCCTGGACTCCCACATGGCCAACCACAGTTCGAGTCCAGGACCCAGTGGCTTGAAACATACCAGGCATGTGCGCATGCATGACCAAAATCCTGAACAGAAAATGGAGAAGGGATTGCGGCGTGGTCATCTCCCCTGAGGGGTAACTTCTCACTCTCTGTCTTGCTAGTGAGTGCACGTGCCCTAATAGCAAAAATCTCTCTCGGAAAAAAAAAAATGTACTTCTCTTTAAATAAAGTATACACATTTCCCAGTACCATAACTATGACAGCCACATAGACATGCCAGCAGGTCAAAGTGAAAGGTTAAGAGTTTAAGCACACACAGTTTCCTTAATTTCCTACCCCGGCCAATACTGTACCCTCCAACAACCTGGACAATGGCAGTGGACCAGGGCAGACATACTTTTCTAACAAGTCAGTTGGGTTTTAGGTGGACCACTCAGTCACTGTTGCAACATGGCTGTGTCACAGTAAAACTTTATTCACAAAAAGCAGCAATAGAGCAATTTGGCTGAAGGTTGTTGTTTGCCAAGCTCTGGCCTTGACCTTAAACTGTTTGTCGAGTCCAATAAACAACTGAATAAACTTCTATGTCATCTATCAATTGACGTTTATTTTTAAATATTCTAAGGGAGCCAGACCCCATATGACCAACCTCAATTCAAATCCTGACCTTGGCAGCTTGAAAAACATGCTGGGCACATGGGCATGCATGTCCAAAATCCTGATAAGAAGGAGAAATGGAGGAAAACGATTGTGGCAGATTGTGGTGTGACCATGCCCCATAAGGAGTGCTCCCCTGCCTTCACCCCATCTCTTTCTGGCACAAGCAACTTCTGGCCATTAAAAAATAAAATGTTCCAGGGGCCAGCAGGTGGCATAGTCCTTAAGGTGCTGCTGGACACCCACATGGTTAACCACAGTTCAAGTCTCAGCAGCTTGAAACACACTGGGCATGTGTGCACGCGTGCCCAAAATCCCAAGAGGAGAATGGAAGAGAGGGGACTGTGGTGTAGCCCTCCCCCCGAGGGGTGATTCTTGCTTTCTGTCTCTCTGGGAAGCACACACACCTTATAGCAAAAAATCTCTTAAACAAACAAACAAACAACTCTATGATATAATCCATCCTGAAAGGGTCGCAAGGTAACAGGCTGTGCTACCCTCCAACTCTGCATAGTGTAGGGAGAAAAGTATGTTGGGATTACAAATGACGATGCTACCCGTTATCATAAAAGAATACCCATCACCTTCTACAGAAATCAGAAAAAAGAGATGACCTACAGCACAGAAAGGAATTAAGGGGCTTTCATGGAAAAACTGGATCTGAACTGGATATTAAAGATCAGCTGCAAGGGGTATGACGGTTAAGGTGCTGAACTCCCACGTGACCAACTGCAGTTTAAGTACCACACCCGGTGGCTGGAAATCACCCCCGGCACATGTTTGTGTGTGCCCCAAATCCCAGGAGAGTGGAGAAAGGACTGCAGGACGGCCATCCCCACTGGGGAAGGGAGTGATTTCTCACCTTCCCCCTCTCTCTCTCCAGTGAGGACATGCACCCTTTGGCAAAAACCTAAATAGGGCCTTCAGGGCCTTGTTAGTTTTTTTGCCAGTTTTGACATAATGGAAGGAACAGAAGCCAGACTGCAAGAGAGCAAGAAGCAAGCAAGTAACAAGGAGACAGAAGAGATGAATTCAGCGCATGGCCAAAAGGTTCTAAGACCCAGCAAGAAGGCACCCTGCCTCCCAGCTCACTGCTGTACACCTGTGCCTGGCAAACTACGAGAAGCAGCATGGTGAATATGTGCCATACAGATCAATGAATAATGGTTTTCCAAGTAGCTTGGCATCAAAATTAATGTGACTTTAAAACAGAAACTCTAGAGAGCTTTACAATCTTGTTATTTCATTCTGAAAGCACAGAGAAGGTTTATGTGTCCCTCGGCAGGAACAAAGGCTAGTGGAGAGAAACTCCGGGAACACATGGTCCAAAGAAGGCACTCAGAGACTGTACACTGGCTGGAAGTGAGGAAGGAGAAAGAGAAAGCGTGCAAGGGAGGGCGAAACTAAAAGTGGAAGGTGAGATTTATTCCTAACAAAATATGTTTCCAAAGCCTCATTTTAAAGTCAGCACTGGAGTCTCTTTTACTAAAAGGTACCAAATGCACCCAGCTTGGGCTTCCGCAAATGCACTGCCCAGGTACTTTTTTATTCCATTTCTTTGCTTTCTTCTCTTCCCAGTTTACAAAATGAACTAATCCCAACTCAGCACCTACAGCAGGTGCATGTCCACTCTCTCCTCCTAAACTTCTCCACTGGTCACATATAAAAAAAAAAGACTAATTTGGTGGCATAAACAGGTGGGTTTTGGCATCTAATTTGTTTCTTTATTGTTTATTTGATTAAAAAAGCAATACGAACTTCTCAAAAATGATCAATTATATTGACATCTAAATCAGAAAAAGAATAAGACAAGCCTACCACCCAGTCGTAAGCATTAGTGGTTCATTCCTATACAATTTCACCAACATTTAGGAAGGCTTTTATATTCAAACTCTTGTCCCTGAGTGGGAAAGAAAACAAATACCCTTTAGGATCTACCCTTTAAAACCAAAGTTCTTAATAAAGAAAACAAAATACAGGGCCAGCTGGTGGCATGGTGGTTAAGGCAGCTGGATCCCACATGTCTGACCACACAGTTCGAGTCCCAAACCCAGCAGCTTGAAAAACAATGCCAGGTGCGCGTGTGTATGCCCAAAATCCCCAAAGGAGAACAAAGAAGGGATTTCATCATGGTCATCAGTCCAGGGGGGTGAGGTGCTTTCTCGCTTT
>NW_006159849.1:5414987-5416494 GCF_000334495.1 Tupaia belangeri chinensis
TTCCCTTGTCCTGCTAAGTATACAAGCTCTGTAGCAAATTTTAAAAAGCAAAAAAAATAAAAAAAAGAAAAGAATGCAGCAAAGAATTAAATAGAAACCCAAGGGTAATAGCATTTCCAATGGGTGCAGAGGTTCCTGAATTTCTGCAGTATAACCGAAAACCTGCTATCAGACCTCAGTTTATCGGCAATGCAACGACAGCTGCGGTAAGTCTCAAGGTGACAAGAGAATGGCTTCAATAAACTGCACAGGAAACCTCAAGTAAAATGCGATGTCAGTAGAAGCAATGATTTGTTTTGTTACAGAGAACTGTAATTAGTTAATTACACCATCATTTTTTCACTTGCCCATGTTTTATTTCCTCTTCCAAGTTACACTAGACTTTAAGAGAACCTAAGACAGGTATTGAAAATTTTGTTTCATACCAGTATTTCTGTATTTTTAATTTTCTTTAGGGTTTTGTCATGGGGCATATATGCTTATCAGACAGACAGACAGAGAGAAAGAGAAATCATCCCCCTCCCCCCCCATAGGATGGCCATACTACAATCCCTTCTTCATCCTCCTCCTGGGATTCTGGACATGCACACACACACCCCAGTGTGATTTTTCAAGCCATTGGGTCTGGAACTCAAACTCTGGTCGACCATGTAGGAGTTCCGCACCTTTACTACTATGCCACCTGCTGGCCTCTGTATCAGTATTTAAATAATAAAATCTTTGATCTTTCTAAGAGTAGATGCCTATACATTTTGCACTTTTTTAAAAGAAGTTTATTTGTAGAGGTAAAGAAAGGCGAGGGAGGGGAGTGTGAAGAAAGAGAAATACTCTCAACAGAGTTTCACATTGTAATCCCTCTGACAATCTGGGCAAGTCGATCCAGGAGTCCAAACCTGATCTTCCACATGGATTCAACAGCCAGGGCTGCATGCTACAGCTGTGTTACCACAGCAGGCTCATATTTAACTCAAGTTTTTGTTTTCTTTTAAATTAAGGTTTTTGCCATAGGATGCTTGCACTCAGCAGAGATATAGAGTCAGTGAATGGGAAAGTGAGAAATCACTCCCAGGTGGATGGCCATACCATAATCCCTTCTCCCCCTGGGATTTTGGGCATACATGCACACATGCCTGGCATGATTCTCAAGCCACCAGGTCTGGGCCTCAAGTCATAGCCAGCCATGTGGGAGTCTAGAGCCTTAGCCTCCATGCCAAATGCTGGCCTTACTCAACATTTTTTAAAGAGGTTTTTTGCCTATAGCCAGTCATGTGGGAGTCTAGAGCCTTAGCCTCCATGCCAAATGCTGGCCTTACTCAACATTTTTTAAAGAGGTTTTTTGCCTTAGGGCACATGTGCTCACGGGAGAGAGACAGAGAGAGAGACAGTGAGAGGGTAAGTAAGAAATCACTCCTCGGGGGAATGGCCACACTGCAATCCCTTCTCCTCCACTTTCCTCTTGGGATCTTGGACACACACACACACACACACACACACACACACACACACC
>NW_006159849.1:5416851-5425592 GCF_000334495.1 Tupaia belangeri chinensis
TTCCCTTGTCTCTCTCTGCTAAGTATACAAGCTCTGTAGCAAATTTTAAAAAGCAAAAAAAATAAAAAAAAGAAAAGAATGCAGCAAAGAATTAAATAGAAACCCAAGGGTAATAGCATTTCCAATGGGTGCAGAGGTTCCTGAATTTCTGCAGTATAACCGAAAACCTGCTATCATACCTCAGTTTATCGGCAATGCAACGACAGCTGCGGTAAGTCTCAAGGTGACAAGAGAATGGCTTCAATAAACTGCACAGGAAACCTCAAGTAAAATGCGATGTCAGTAGAAGCAATGATTTGTTTTGTTACAGAGAACTGTAATTAGTTAATTACACCATCATTTTTTCACTTGCCCATGTTTTATTTCCTCTTCCAAGTTACACTAGACTTTAAGAGAACCTAAGACAGGTATTGAAAATTTTGTTTCATACCAGTATTTCTGTATTTTTAATTTTCCTTAGGGTTTTGTCATGGGGCATATATGCTTATCAGACAGACAGACAGAGAGAAAGAGAAATCATCCCCCTCCCCCCCCATAGGATGGCCATACTACAATCCCTTCTTCATCCTCCTCCTGGGATTCTGGACATGCACACACACACCCCAGTGTGATTTTTCAAGCCATTGGGTCTGGAACTCAAACTCTGGTGGACCATGTAGGAGTCCCGCACCTTTACTACTATGCCACCTGCTGGCCTCTGTATCAGTATTTAAATAATAAAATCTTTGATCTTTCTAAGAGTAGATGCCTATACATTTTGCACTTTTTTAAAAGAAGTTTATTTGTAGAGGTAAAGAAAGGCGAGGGAGGGGAGTGTGAAGAAAGAGAAATACTCTCAACAGAGTTTCACATTGTAATCCCTCTGACAATCTGGGCAAGTCGATCCAGGAGTCCAAACCTGATCTTCCACATGGATTCAACAGCCAGGGCTGCATGCTACAGCTGTGTTACCACAGCAGGCTCATATTTAACTCAAGTTTTTGTTTTCTTTTAAATTAAGGTTTTTGCCATAGGATGCTTGCACTCAGCAGAGATATAGAGTCAGTGAATGGGAAAGTGAGAAATCACTCCCAGGTGGATGGCCATACCATAATCCCTTCTCGCCCTGGGATTTTGGGCATACATGCACACATGCCTGGCATGATTCTCAAGCCACCAGGTCTGGGCCTCAAGTCATAGCCAGTCATGTGGGAGTCTAGAGCCTTAGCCTCCATGCCAAATGCTGGCCTTACTCAACATTTTTTAAAGAGGTTTTTTGCCTTAGGGCACATGTGCTCACGGGAGAGAGACAGAGAGAGAGACAGTGAGAGGGTAAGTAAGAAATCACTCCTCGGGGGAATGGCCACACTGCAATCCCTTCTCCTCCACTTTCCTCTTGGGATCTTGGACACACACACACACACACACACACACACACACACACACCCCTGGCCTGATTTTCAAGCCACCAGGTCCAGGACTCGAACAGCAGTTCACTATGTGGGAGTCCTGTGATGTAACTGCTACGCCAACCGCTACGCTGGCCCCCTACTCAACATTTTAAAAGGCATTATGTTTATAAGCCACCAACTGGCTATTTTAAATCTCTAAATTAAAATTCTAAGTCAATGTTAGGAACAGCTTTATGACTCCTGTCTTTGTGTGTATACCAGGACGTGGGTATTTCCCACCGTTGACATAAACATCCTCAAACCCCGTGTGAGTAATACAAGTGTGGTCCCCAAATTGGCAGCATCACCAGGAAGCTGCAGAAATTAACATTCTCAGGTACTCCAAGGGCGGGGCCTAGCAATCGGAGTCTTAACAAGCTCTCAGGAGGTTCCAATTGAGACCCACTGATCTACTCCAGAGAGGGCAAAGCAACTGCTCCGCACATTATCCCTGCAGATACGTGACGCAGAAATGTCCCTGACTGCATTATTGTGATAGTCTATCAAGTCAGAATCAACAAATGAATTGCACCACGCAAAGAACCTGGGCTTCTATTTACATCACTGCAGAACTCAGGGTATACCTGTGTGTGCTGCATCTATGTTGCTACTAAATGGTTCTGGTCTTCATGGCTTACGTGAGGCGTTTTTCCTTTATTCAAAACACAAAAACTTAACTCCATGTGTGAGGGCGTGTATGTGTGTGTATATAAGTGTGATTCCACATACAAACTTTTTTAAGAGAGATTTTTTTTTTACTATAGGGCATATCTCCCTGCTCACCAGAGAGACAGAGAGGGACAGAGAGACAGGAAGTAAGAAATCACCCCCTAGGGAAATGGTCATGCTGTAATCTCTTCTGCTCCATTCTCCTCTCAGGATTTTGGGCATGCACACACATGTGCCTGGCATGAGTTTCTAGTCTCCAGGTTTGGGACTTGAACCATGGTCCGCCATCGGGGAGTCCAGTGATATAACCATTAGGCTATCTGCTGGTCCCCATACAAACTATTAATAGGCTACTTTGAACTGTACCCATTCTGAATCAGAGGGAAAAACAATCACTTAGTAACGGAGCTGGCTCCGTACACCTGAGCTGAACACACCAATATTCATCAGGTCCTCTGGTCGGATTGTGGCTTTCTCCTGCTGGTCCCACACCTCACATGCACCATGATAGAGCCCTTCAGACTACAAGGCCCATACAGCTGCGTACATAATTATCCTTTTTTCTAGAATAAAACTGGACAAGACTGCTAAACAAGGGCACTATAATAGCAGAAAGCATGATGACATTGCTTCTGGCAGAATGTGGAAGCTTCCTTCACCAGTGGCCCCTTACAGAATTATCAACCCAAAGGTCTTTTGTCAAGAAGCAAACGGAAAAGTGTAGATCAGATGTTTTAAGTGCTGTTATTCCTCTTAGGGCCCTCATTTGTGTGATAAGAAAAAAAAAAAAGATCAGCAGGACTGGAAAAAAGGCAGCAGGCTCTGGAGGAACCCATACACATCTAGAAAAATGACCTACAGCATTCAGTCTGCAGCCCTCAAAAAGCTCGCTCTGTCTCCTGTCAGGCACATCTGCAGAGATGCTGCTTACAGACGTAATGGCCTCCTATTCTGACACTTACGTACCTGGCTTTGTAATTTTGGCCCCTGAACATCCAGTTCTTTGATAAAGCTTCACAATCCCTCTGCTACTTTTTTTTCTGCACTAACATATGCAGTGTGAAATATGATTCACTCCTTCATGAGAGATCAATACCCACACATGATAAATACCCTTATTGATCTGGGAGTGTTATATGCCGGTCTCCGGGCCCCTGGCATATTAATAGCAGTTAACCAGTAATTCATTTAAGGTAGGTGAAGGCTTTTCTCCCTTCCTCTCTATTGTCCTATCTCCAGAGTTGTTGCACTTTGAGTCTTTTATGTCCCAGCCTGGAGTCACACTACCATCAATGACCAAACTAAACCCCTAGTTTTCCCTACAAAGTACAAAGACTGCCAATGAAACCACTGACCATTCCGAAGCAATAAGACTACTTGTGGTTCACGATGACCCTGTGTAATGGATTCGTAACCATGCATCAAGCTCTGTCTTTGTAACCCCCACGGCTTGCATGGTGCCTGTCCTACTAAACTCCTGAGTTTTAAGAGTTATCAGTCAGGAAAAAAGTGTTCTCCAGTTAAATCCAGGATCTCAGAATTATCTGTCACTGGCCCAGCTCTGGTGGCACAGCGATAGCACAACTCACTCTAGTGCTAGAAGCCATATGGAAGACCAGGATTTAGAGTCCACTCACTTGTACACACCAGCAAAAGACCCTGTTGAGGGTGCTTGTCTGTCTATATCTCATGGAAGAAATAAACTTTTTTTTTTTAAAGCCTTAAATAGAAGCCACATGGAAGACCAGCAAAAGACCCTGTTGAGGGTGCTTGTCTGTCTATATCTCATGGAAGAAATAAACTTTTTTTTTTTAAAGCCTTAAAAAAAAATTAGTCTTCAAAAAAAACTGTCAACTGGGCCAGCACGTGGCATGGTGATTAAGGCACAGGATCCCATATGGCTGACTCTTTGGTTAGAGTGCCAGTCACAGAGGTCTGAAAATCATGCCAGGTGCATGTACATGCATGCCCAAAATTCCAAAAGAAGGGACTGCAGTGTGGCCATTCACCCTGGTAGTGGTGGGGAGGAGGATGCAGGCGGGTGTGTGTGGTGTGTGTGTGTGTGTGTGTGTGTGTGTGAGAGAGAGAGAGAGAGAATTCTTGGGCCTCAAAACTGGGAGGGTCTACTTCTTTTTCCCAGTGAGAGTTCTATTTTGTTTTTCAATGTAATTTGATCCTAAAGGAATATCAGTCCACTTTTCTTCTTAGGGGGAAGGTTTTCCTAACAGAGCAAACCTAAGTTGGTTTTTCAAGAAAGGAGCAGGCTCGGTTCAGAAAGGTATGGAGTGTCCATGTGAGATGGATGGTGGGTTCTGTATACGGGATCTAGCCAGACTGGGTCAATCAATCAAGCAGGGAGAGAGAGATGGGGAATACAAGGAAAATACCAACGGGAGGAAAAGCGAACACAAGCCTTTCAAGTCAGGGCTTCTTGCTTTGAAATGAACTGCCTTGGAGTCGCAGAAAGGCTCCATGAGGAACAGCCACATCCACTGTGTGTACAACTCCCCAAGTGCTGGGCCAGAGAAAGGTAAAGGATAAGCAAGGCCAAGCCTGGCCCCGAGGAGCTTATTCTCTCACGGTGGAAGAGTGCAAAGGAGGGCCGGCTCAGAGGCTGGTGGTTTAGGGAGCCAGATCCCACACTGCCAATTGCAATTCAAATCCTAGCCCCAGTGGCTCAAAAAACACTCTGGGACCATATTGTGAGCCAAAAGTCCCAACGGGATGGAGAAATGAAGGAGACAGACTGCAGCGTGATCACAGCACATTGGGGGTGCTTTCTCTCTTGTCTCTCTCTCTCTGGTGAGGGCATGTGCCCTCTGTAAATTACAGTTAAACAAAACAGAGTACAAAGGAGAATTTACAGGATCAAATAAACCTCATAGTAGAAGAGACCTTGAAGCAAGGGAAGGTTCTGGATGTGCCAAGATTGAGAAAGGAATTCCAAGTTAAGGAAAAAGAGGAGTCAGCATAAAAACAGACGAGATCTGGGGCACAGAAAGTTTATGGAGCCAGCCTGCAGACCAGAGCGGGTGGAGTGCAGGGTGTGGGACAGGAGACAGATTGGTGGAGCTGTATGGAATTCAGGCCCTGGCCCTCCCAAGGGCCTTAAAGGACCAACACATAAGCACAAGCTTAGCGACATGCCCAACGCTGACGCACCCCATGTCCTCCCCGTTTCCTGCATCTGCCCTCTGCCCCCATCTCCCACTCCTCTGCCAATTTCGCTGAATCACCCAGGCCAACTGTTCATTCCAGTGAGAGTCAGATTTGGAGAAAATGCCATTTCTCCAATATCTCATCGCCTTGAAAGAGATTTTCTCTTTAGGTCAATTCAGAATGTCCTATCATTGGCAAGATACCCAACACAGTTTGAGACACTGGCAACACCTCCCCACGGATTACTGGTGCCACAGCAGGCCTGGGCAAGGCCAGAGTTTGGGAGATGAGAGAAGAAAGACTCCCACCAGCACAGTTTCTCTATAGACTGCTATATTCATTTTTTTTTAATTTTTAAATTTTTTCTTAGTACAGGGCATGTGTGCTTGCCAGACAGACAGCAACAGAGAGAGGGAAAGTGAGAAATCACACCCCAGGGGTAATGGTCAAGCTGCAAGCCCTTTTTCTCCGTTCTCCTATTGGGATTTTGGGCACATAGGCGCATTTCGACCAGTGTGATTTAAGCCACCAGGTCCAGGACTTGAACTGTGCAGCTGACCAAATGGGATTCAGTGCCTTAATCTCCACCTGCTGGCCCCAGAGTGCTATATTTTAAAAGATCTTAGAGACATGCCCTTCTCAAACCTTTTCATCATTTCTTACACTGAGAAAATTTAAAATCAAGAACATTTTGTCCAAGTACATACATACATATACATACATACATACATATACACACCCCCACACACATATGTGTACATATGTATACATATATACACACACACACATATAAATGAGAAATTTTTACTATAGGGTGAGTGTGCTTGCTGGAGAGACAGAAAACGAGAAGTCACCCCCCAGGGAATGGCCACACCACAATCTCTCCTCCTCCATTCTCCTTTTTGGGATCTTAGGCACACACTTACAGGGGCCCAACCTGAGTTTTAAGCCAGGTTTGGGACTTGTGGGCATGTTGCTTGACTATGTGGAAGTCAAGCAACACAACCATTACGCCATCTGCTGGTCCTGACTGAGTGTATCTTTAGGTCTCCACAGAAGCCTCTGAAATGGACTCTGTAGGGCTCAGTTCATCAGGGTCTGTCATCGAGGGCGTGTAGGGTGCTGGACAGAGAGGCCACAACAATGCATGCTCCAGTGTGCTCACGGCCAGCCCTGTGTAGAGTTAGGACTTAGATCCTGCTTTTACAAAATTCTTTTGAAAATAAGTCACTGGGTCTGCTCCATAACCTAGCTGATTAAGGGAACTGGATCCCACATGGCAGACCACATGGTTCAAACCCTGGGCCAGACAGCATTCAAAATATACTGGGCACATATGTGTGCATGCCCCAAATCCCAACAGGGTACACGTGCATTTGCAGGAGAGAGAGAGAGAAACCGTAAGAGGGAAACTGAGAAATCACCCCCTGGGGGAGTGGCCATACCACAATCCCTTCTCCATTCTTTTCCTGGGATTTTGGGTACACATGCAAACGTGCCCGGTGCAATTTTCAAGTCACCAGGTCCAGGACTTGAACTATGGTTGGCTATGTAAGAGCCCAATGACATAATCACTACATCATCTGCTGACTTTTTTTTTTTTTTTTTTTTTTTAATTTTGTCATAGGATCCATGCACTTGCCAGAGAGCAGACAGAAAAAGAAAGTGAGAAAGCACCTCCCTAGGGGACATCCATGCCCTTCTTTCTCCTCTTGGAATTTTGAACATGTATGCACATTCGCCTGGTATTTTATTTAAGCTGCCAGGTCAGGGACTTAAACCACACACTGGGGCTCGTGGACTCCAGCTGCCTTAATGGCTGGCCCCCATATTTTCCTTTTATTCAACCACTTGTCCTATAAAAAGCTTCAAGTTGTCATGAACAATAACTTATTCAATTGCTGGGAAGGCTTGGAGGGGCCCCAAGAACATTCTGGAACCTGCCTTTAGACCAGCAGCAGCTCTCAACCCTGGCCATGTGGAGAGAGTTTAGGGAGGGTGAAGTTCCCTATGAGCAGGACACTTCCCATGCCAGTCTCTGTGGTGATGGGCCTCCGGCACCCCAGGCTGACATGACCCCAGTTGACAGCAGCTTGAGGGCAGCTTTAAGCCACGTATAGAAATCACAGGCTGCAGACCTAGGGGCTTGAAACTCACACCAGGCGCATGTCCATGAGTGCCCAGATTCCCAGGAAGAGAACGGAGAAGGGATGGTGGCATAGCCATGGCCCCTGGAGAGTGACTTCTCACTTTCCCTCTCAGTGTCTTTCTACAGCGAGCCCAAGCACACTGTGGCAAAAAGCAAAAACAAACAAACAAATCATAGGTTGATGTCTCACCAAAGTAGTCATCAAAATGTGCTTGGGGTTCCTTGTGTACAACTCATTTTTGACAGCCTGTAAGGTTATATTTTCAGGACAACATAAAGATGGCACTTGCCTTTTTCACTCTCTGGACATGACGCAGAAGCAGAAGTGGGGAAGACCGTCAGTGCCTATACACGAGTCAAGGCAGTCCATCGAACCGCACTAGGGGCCACTGTATTCCTCTCTCTGCTAAGAAGTTCAACAGTCATTTTGTTTTCTAGTTTATGCTAAGTTTGTTTAAGTTGCCCTTGATGAAGCAGGAAAAAGCAGCGATAAATTAAATCCCTACCTCTGGGTCCACACAGGTCTTAATACTATGCGACTCAGTGGAAAGGACTCATCAAGGACTTCTACTGCACACCAAAGGGTATAGCTGTCTCAGAAAGACACTATTTGACTTAAGAGCTAAACTTGCTATATTTTAGTTTTGTTGTGTTTTTTTTTTTAATCTTTTTTTTTTTTTTTTTTTTTTTTTCTAAAAAGAGACTTTTGTTTTAGGGTAAATGTGCTCACCAGACAGACAGAATGCGAGAAATTATCCCTGGGGAGATGGCCATGTGGCAATCCCTTCCCCTTCATTCTCCTCTCAGGATTTTGGGCATGTACCCACACACGCCTGACATGCACCTGGTGTGAGGTTTTTTGCTTTTGTTTTTTGCTATAGGGCATGTGTGCTCGTCAGAAAGACAGAGAGAGAGACGGAAAGTGAGAAATCATCCCCCAGGGGGGATGGCCATGCCACAATCCCTTCTCCATTCTCCTCTCAGGATCTTGGGCACGCACGCACACGTGCCTGGTGTGAGTTTAAGCCACCGGGTTCAGGACGTGAACCACGGTCGACTACATGGGAGTCCAGCGACACAGCCATTACGCTAACTGCTGGTCCCGCACCTGGTGTGAGTTTTAAGCTGCCAAGTCTTAGACTCAATCGTGGTCAACTACGTGGGAGTCCAGCAACATAACCTTTATGCCACCTGCTGGTCCCAAGAACAACATATTCTTTTCTTTTCTTTTTTTTTTAGAATTATTTTATTTAGGGAACCAGCAGTTAGCGTAATGGCTATGTCGCTGGACTCCTATGTAGTCGACCGCGGTTCGCGTCCCGGACCCGGTGACT
>NW_006159849.1:5425687-5446256 GCF_000334495.1 Tupaia belangeri chinensis
TGGGGGGTGATTTCTTGCTTTCTGTCTCTATGTCTCTCTCTGTCTGGCGAGCGCACGTGCCCTATAGCGAAAATCTCTCAAAAAAATTATTTTATTTAACTTTATTTATTTATTTATTTTTAATTTGACTAGAGAGGGACAGAGTGGTGGGAGGCGGAGGGCAGTGAGAAAGCAAGCTTCCAGGCCCAAGACTCAAACCGTGGTCAACCACATGGGCGTCTAGCACCCTTAACCACCACACCACCTGCTGGTCCCAAGAACATCATATTCTTAAAAGACTGACTGATGGCAGGACCAACAAATGGCATCATGGTTACATCACTGGACTCCCACATAATTGACTGTGGTTCGAGTCTCAGACTCAGTGGCTTAAAACTCACCCTGGGCACATGGGCATGTGTGCCCAAAATCCCAAGAAAAGAATGGAGAAAGGATGGCAGATGGCCACACCCCCAGGGGGGTGATTTCTGTTTTTCTGTCTCACACATGCACCCTATAGCAAAAATCTCTCCTAAAAAAGATTGACTGCTGAAAACTATGCTTATTGAGACTCAGTAGACACTTTCTTTAAATAAAAGTAAGCTGGGCCAGCAGACAGTAGAGTGACTGAAGCAGTTAAGAGTCCTGAACCGGCGGCGTGAATATCACTCCAGGCATGTTGTGCACGTGTGCCCAACATCCCAAGAGGAGATAAAAATTAAGAAGTGAGTCTGTCACTTCTAGGAAAACAAATATCCACACTATGAAAATTTAAGCTTTCAATTAAAAATTAGAATTTTGGAAAATGTATATCCACAACTACATGCTTGATGGCCAAATTTAAAGACTCTTCAACAAAATCAGTTAATATGAGTGAATAAGATTTTCTGATATTTTACAAAGAAGTATGTCCACTTTTTAAAAAACTACATATGATCCATTTTGTATGGAAAAATATATCATGACTTTTATGATGACCCAATACTTTCCAAATGATCAAAGTAAGACATTACAGATGAGTATGGATAAAGTATCTATTTAAGATTCTAGAAAAAGCAATAGATCTTGGGACCAACAGATGGTGTAATGGTTACATTGCTGTACTCTCATGTAGTCAACTGTGGCTTGAGTCCTGGACTCGGTGGGTTGAAACTCATACCAGGCACATATGCGTGCATGCCCAAAATTCCAAGAAAAGGGAAGAGAGGTACTGCAGCATGGCCATCTCTTCTGGGGATGACTTCACAATTTCTGTCTCTCTGGTAAGTGCATGCACCCTATAACAAAAATCTTACAAAAAAAAAAAAAAGAGAGATTTTAATTAAACAAACTACAAGTTCATTAACATAGTTTCAAACTTCTATGCTGCAACTGATCTTTAAGAAATTACCACTTGGCTCAGCCACCAAGTTCAGTGGTTAATGCTGACACCCTCTGATGCTGAAGCCATGTGAAGGCTGTGTTCAGGTCCTGGGTGGCCTGGAGAACATGCTGGACACATGTGCATGTGTGTGTAGGTGCCCAGGGTCCTGAGGAGCTAAAAGGCTGGGCAAAGGAGATCACTGTGACAGGACCACGGCAAGGGTGTGTTCTCTCTCTCCTGTTCTTTCCCACTGCACTTTCCATCATGGAAAAAAAAAATGACCTCTTGTCAAGCTTTGGTTGAGTATCGAAGAAAAGTTACCGTTGCCTTGAAAGGCTATTAAAATATTTATCTCCCCTTTCTGACTTGATCCAACTTTTATTTGTGGGAAGCTGATTTTTCTTCTTTCCTCTCTCTCTCTCTCTTTTTCTTTCTTTCCAGAGAGCACATATTCTTGCTACAGAGAAAGAGAGAAAGCAAGAAAGCAGCCCCATGAGACACGCTCACATCACAATCCCTTCTCCACCATCTCTCCTCCTCTCAAGACTTTGGGCACAGCGCTTGCTTCGGCAGCACATACACTAAAACTGGAACGATACAGAGAAGATTAGCATGGCCCCTGCGCAAGGATGACATTCAAATTCGTGAAGCATTCCATATTTTTAAAGTGCACTTGTAACTAGATTCTAGTTTTGTCCATAGTTTTAGTTTAATATCTTCTGTGAATCAATAAAAGGCAGAAAAAAATGTAAAATAAATCATAAAATTAAATTGAAAAAACACACAACAAAAACATGAAACAGACACAAGTATGATAAGTTATTGTGTAAAGTATTATCTTTGACTTGCTTGACAGCCAATGTATTTATGCTTTGAGAACCGATGTCATATGCTATAAAGATATATAATGATTAGATGTAAATTTGAAAAATTAAAAATAAAAGACTTTGGGCACACACGCACATATACAGGGATGTATGTGGAATTTCTTAAGCCACTGGGTCCTGAACTCAAACCACATAGTCATGTGGGTTCCACCTCACATAACCACCAGGCCACAAGCTGGCCCTCTTCATGTATTTCAACCAAAACAATAGACTACTGAAGCAGCGGCTATGCAAACCCAACTGCATCCTATTACACCAGACAAGCGATCTGCAAACACGTGAAATGATACCATTCTCATCACTATACTTTTGGTTTTCAAACAGTTCATCTTCATTAAAATATGTCACTTATACTTAAAGTAATTGGGTTTATTATTATTTTACAAAAATCAATTTTTTCTTCTTCTTTATTTTTTTTTTTTGCTATAGGGTGCATGCGCTCACCAGACAGACAGAGAGAGACAGAGAGACAGAAAGTGAGAAATCACCCCCCCAAGGGGAATGGCCACGCCACAATCCCTTCTCCTCCGTTCTCCTCTTGGGATCTTGGGCACGCATGCACACGTGCCCACCATGAGTTTAAGCCACCGGGTCCGAGACTCGAATCGTGGTTGACTACATGAGAGGCCAGCGACATAGCCATTACGCTAACTGCTGATCCCCAAAAAATCAATTATTTTTGAAAAAATTTTCAATTTTTAAATTTTAGTTGATTTCATGTTTTCAACTGACATCTACACAAACAAAGTCTCTTCAGGTCCTCAATAACTTTTGAGATTGGGACCAGCAGTTAGCATAATGGCTATGTCTCTGGACTCCTATGTAGTCGACCACGGTTCACATCCCGGACCTGGTGGCTTAAAACTCACGCCGGGCGAGTGTGCGTGGTGCGTGCGTGCGTGCCCAAGATCCCGAGAGGAGAATGGAGGAGACGAGATTGCGGCGTGGCCATCCTCCCGGGGGGGATGATTTCTTGCTTTCTGTCTCTCTGTCTTTCTGGCAAGCACACACACCCTATAGCAAGAACCTCTCCAAATAAATAAATAAATAAGTAACTTGTGAGACTCATCAGGGATCCTGATACTAAAAGTTTAAGAATTTCTGTCTTGGGGCCAGCAGGTGGGGTGGTAGTTAAGGTGCTGGACTCCCACAGGGCCTACTGTGGTTCAAGTCCTAGATCCAATGGCTTGAAAATAATGCTGGGCACATGGGCATGTGTGCCTAAAACCCTGAGAGGAGAAGGGACTGTGGCATGGCCATCTCCCCAAGGGGTGATTTCTCACTTTCCCTCTCTGTCTCTCTAGCAAGCACATTCACTCTATGGGAAAAAAAAAAAAAATTCTGTCTTATCATTTCCTCTCCTTCCAGGACCAATTTAAAGCAATTAGGGTCTGATGTCTCATTCTGAGCTGGCCCTCTGAGCTGTATATAGTTGGCCCTCCATCACTGCAGGCTCTGTATTTGCAGTCAACCAATTGCAGATCAAAAATACTCAAAAAGATGAAATGCAAATAAAAAACAATATAGTGTAACTGTAGCGATTACACTGTCTTAGGTATTATGGATAATCTAGAGATGATTTAAAGTATACAGGAAGATGTGCACAGTTTATATACAAATACTACGTTATTCTAGATTAGGGACTTGCACTTTTGTGTGAGGTCCCAGAACCAATTCCCACAGACACAGAGAATAACTGTATATAGGAGTGAGCAATACAGTCCCAGCGAGGCACCTCAGGCTTTACCACTCAGCATGGAACATTTCTTTCCATCAAACTGGCATTAACGACTACGCGGCAAGGCTAAGCAGCAAAACGGCGGGCTGACAACATTGACTCCCAAGTCAAATTCTTTGATCGGATCTGGAAACTACTGCCAAATGATCCTGGGGCAAGTTACCTAAAACTTTTTTTTTCCTTTTTTCTTTTGGAGAGATTTTTGCTATAGGGTGCATGCGCTCGCCAGAAATAGAGAGACAGAAAGCGAGAAATCAGCCTCCAGGGGGGATGGCCATGCCGCAATCCCTTCTCCTCCGTTCTCCTCTCGGGATCTTGGGCACGCATGTACACGCGCCCGGCGTGAGTTTAAACTGTTGGGTCCGGGACACAAACCGTGGTCGACTACATGGGAGTCCAGCGACATAGCCATTACGCTAACTGCTGGTCCCTACCTTTTGTATGTCCCAGCATGTATATGGAATCTAGGAATATTACTATACCTGAGGAGTCAATGAAAGATTACATGCTAAGTACTAAGGAAGGCTCTGACATATGGAAAATGGTCAGTAACATTAGCTAGCTGTTGTCATTTTCTGCCACCAAATAAGAGTCACCACCTAACTGCAGTCAAAAGTTATCCTTGCTCCAAATGTTCCCTATTAGGGTGCGGCAGGAGGGCGCAGCTGCACCTGGCAGGGCTTCCTGAATGCAACGGAGCTTGGAAAAGAGCAGAATCCTCCACTTTGGCCTTCTCTGAGGTCAGACAGTAGCCTTGAGTGTAGTTGGTGTGATAGCACTCCCTAAAGTCATAATCAGGAAATGCGAGAACAGTATGTTTCTCCCACGAGGCAATCATGACAGGGCTATTTTAAATGTCAAACACAAACCTGGAACCAGGGAAGCAACAACCGCTTCTGTGCACCTCCTGCCAGCAGCCACCCATACTTCATGAGACAAATGAAACCACATAGAGCTAAGCTTGCCATTCCTTCCCTTTCTGAAAGTCTGTCTCCCCTCTGCCCCACCATCTTCTTTTTTCAATTCAGCTCCTGAGAAGTGTGCTACTGCCATACCTCCCTTAAGTAAAATGGAGAATTTATTTATGGGGGGGGGGGCTGCGCAGTTGCAGGGCTGAACTTTTAGCTTGCTATAAAGTTAATGTGCTATTCAGTGTTCATTCCAGGCAAGCCTGTGGGGCTGTGTATTTTCTGCCACCCCCAAAAGGCCATTATCTGTAATTGCCCATTACCGGGCATAATTACTCCTCCTAGCCTGGTCTACGACCTCCAGGCTTACACACTGTTATAGTGAACTACCCCATCTTGCCAGAGTTCTGAAGGAGGCTTTTCTGACCTTTCGTTCTTTCCTGGTCTAATCCAAAGCCAACACTGGGTCACTTTTCAGACACGCTTATCCAGAATCAGGAACATTCCGTATTTCTTCCAGATGTACTTTTCTCACCTCCATGGAGATCTGCCTTACCCCAAATATAGGGAATATAAAGCATAATCGACTGTCCATTATGTGGGAGCAGATGACCCAAACTGGGAGTTATCTGGACCCCTTCACACTCCCTCTCCTTTTGCATTTTGCTGTCTAATTGTATCACGCTGTTTAAAGACTGCTCCTGGGAAAAGGTGGCGCTAGGGAAGACAATAGAGAGGGGAAACTTAAATCTCGAACTCATAGATGACATGCTCCCATATTTAGTTTAGCTTTTTTTCTCCCTTGGACAGGAAGAAGAATTATGCTTAAATTACTGATTAAAATCAGATTTGGGTATCAAGCAGGTGGCTTGTAGGTTAAGGTGCTACATCCCACATGGCCAAATGGATGGTTCAAGTTCCAGATCCAGTGGCTTTGGAATCACGCCGGGCATGTGAGCCCAAAATCCAGAGAGGAGAAGGGATCTGGCATGGCCATCCCATGGGGGAGGGGGGTAATTTCTCCCTACCCCTCTCTTTCTTTCTCTCTCTCTCTAGAGAATACATGTGCCCTGCAGCCACACACACACACACACACTAAATAAAAAATAAAACTCAAATAAATAATCAGATTTGGGTATCTGAAATATTCACTTCAAAACAGAAATCTAGGACCAGCAGGTGACATGGTGGTTGACGTGTTGGATTCCTACATGGCTGACCGTAATTCAAGTCCTGGACCCTGCAGCTTGAAAATCACACCGCACATGTGCATGCAAGCCCAAAATCCCAACAGGAGAATGGAGGAGAAGGGAATGCGGCATAGCTATCCTCCCTGGGGTGTGATCTCTCATTTTCCTTCTCTCCGTCTCTCTCTAGTAAGCGAACAAACCCCATAGCAACATCTAAGAAGAAGAAAAAACTATGAAATCTAGAACCACATCCCAAAGTACAGCTTTACATTTAGCTTGCAGCTTCAGGATGGCTGGCTGCACAGTGGGTGTCAAATGGCTGGCCACTTGAGAGTAGTTCTTTGTTTTTCCCATAGCCACCTCCTTCAGAAGCCCCTGCTACACACTACATGTGTGAGATCTACCTCTAAACTACTAGGTCATGAGAAACGTCATGACGTATTTTGCATAGAAAAACACGTCATGACTTTTCTGATGACCCAATATTACAGGTTCACAACCAGTCCAAAGGATCATACACTGTCAGAGATAAGGCCACTCCATTTTGGTGTGGCTCATGGCTCTATTGTCTTTTTGTCTTCCTTTTCTTCTTCTGTTTTCCTTTTTCTTCCTCTGAAACTTTAAGTCAATACAAGAGCTGGCCCCATAGCCTTTTAGTTAAGAGAGCCTGATCCCATACAGCTGACTACAGAGTTCAAACCTCAGGCCCAGGAGTTGAAAAATGCACTGTGCAGATGGGTGTGTGCACGTCCACCACCCAAAAGCATGGAGAGATAGAAGAGAAGGGACAGTGGCATGTCCACCCCCAACTGGGGAGTGCTTTCTCCCTCTCCTTCTCTCTGGCAAATGCATGTGACCACTGGCAACTTAAAAAACGTGAAGGGGCCAGCAGATAGTGTGGTGGTTAAGACACTGGATTCCCACATGGCCAACGATGCCTCAGTTCTGGACCTGGTAGCTTGAAAACCACACTGGGAATGCATGTAGTGTGTGCATGTCTGAAATTCCAAGAGGAGAGTGGAGGAGAAAGGACCATGGTATGGCCATTCCGGTGGTGGGTGCTTTCTCACTTTCCCTCTCACTCTCATTTTCTCTCTCTGTCTCTCTGGTGAGTGCATTCACCCTATGGCAAAAACCAAAAAAATAAATAAAGAAGAAACTGACTCTACAAATAAGAACTCATGACCTGGCCACAGTGGCATGCAGGTGGTGGCATCACTACTTGAAGGCTGGAGGCAGCAGGGCAGGCCAATCTGAACACACTAGGCCTGACCTGCCATCCTAGCTAACTGGGAGGCAGGGGCAAGAGGACTGCACCACTGAGGGGCTCTATCAAAAAGACCTACCTCTGTCTCCCTCCCTGTCTCTTCCGCTCTCGTTCTCTCCCATAAATAAAAAACAAACAAACAAAAAAAACCCTCACATCCATTCTTTCAACCATCACTTTTATGTAAGTCAGGTAAGGTGAGCCAGAGATTTAAACCTATCAGCTCCTCACAGAACGCCACATCACGGAAGGCCTTGAAAGTAATCTCATCCCTTGCTTCAAAGGCCAAAAAGTTCAAGTGGAGAGTCTAAGGACACACCAACAGGCTGTGGGGCCACAGTCAAGGTCCCAGGTCTGAGACCTCACATGTGGCCACTGTGCTGGGGCATTTGGTAGCACTTAAAGTAGAGAGGGAATCTATGAAAAATCCTGGGGAGTGAGAACTTCCAGGATTGGAGGAGGACGTGCACTGGGGCCAGGCATGGAGAGCGCCACCTGTGGCGAAGGAGTCTGCAAAGTCTGCGGGCAGCACCTGGTATCGTCCGCAACTGCGTCAACCAGGAACTACCTGAGATCCCAAAGTTTATTCCACCCCCAAAACAACACTAGTTTAAAGAGTAGGAGAAAAGGGAAAAGTCAAATCTGAACCACCAACACCAAACACATACTCCTCCAATCACACAAGTTTTAAGATGAGGGTTTTTTTGTTTGTTTGTTTGTTTTAGGGGTTATAAAAATAAAGGGTTATGAGAAACCCTGAGAAAGACAGAGAGAGGGGCTGACACATAAAAAGCTAAGAAGAGTTCCTTCCATATCCACAGAAGGGATCATTGTGTTCTGAAATTTCACTCAAGAAATTAACACATCAGGCTTTGAAAAAAGAGATGCTGCTTTGGGTTGATGATTCCTGTTAGATGCCATGGCCCTTTGGATCATTAAGAAAAAGGAAGTGCCATCATTAACAAGAACATCTGATTCTGAGTACACATATATTTAAGGCTTGAGCGTCTTACACCTGTTCACTGTGGGTATTCAGACTGTGTGTTTAACCTTTTTTTTTTTTTAAATAAAGGGCTAGAAAAATGACCCCAAAGGTCAAACAGAGCAAGAACTAAATATGGACATAAAGATGGGCATTGGGGGCCATCGAGTGGCATGGTGGTTAAGTGCGCTGGACTCCCACATGGCCAATCACGGTTCGAGTTCCGGACCTGGGAGCTTGTTTTCTCTCTCTCTGTCTCTCACCATCCCTCTCTGTTCAAATTAAAATAAATAAAGTTAAATAAAAAATAATTCTTAAAAAGAAGAAAAAGATGGGCAACAGATATCTTCCCTATATAAAGATTCATTGTAGGTTCTATGCTCTTTCTGAGAACTAATCAACTGATTCTGTGTTCCTATCCCACCAACCAACCTTGCAGAATCTCAATAAACAAAATAAAGCCACTTCCCAAAATCTCAAGACCAGGCAAAAAAGCTTCAAGGCATATTCATTTTCTCCATTATTGTCTTCAGACAGGATCAAATAGTGTAGGAGATCCTAAGAATCCATCCTTACACACAGCTGAGAGCACCGTGCCAACGTTAAGGTCTCACTTACTAGGACTACACTTCAAACTTTTTTGCTCATTTGGTTTTAGAGAAGTAGAAAATACATGGCCACCCCACAAATAGTTTATTTTCTTCAAAGCGATTAGGTATTTCCACCTCAAGGCTAATTGTTTCTCTTTCTGGTGAGCTTGCATGCTCTCTAGCAAATTAAAGCAAATTAAAAAAAAAAAGGAAGAAGAAGAAGAAGCTGGGGGGGGGGTGGCAGAAAACTATTCTCAAGCTCTTTTCCTTTCTTCCCTTCCAAATCTGTGCATTATCGATTTTCTCTCTGCAGGTCATCAATAGCCTACTCTCTTTAATAGCCACTCCTCATTGTTACCTTTTCATTGACTCTCATCTCACCTTTTCCACTGTTCACCTGCTAAGCTGACAGGTTTCCTTCCTTCATTTCACTTGCTCAGTTTGCCTAAATGAGTTAGTATATGTGAAAACAGATAGCTCAGAGCCTGGCCCCCTCCTCCCTCACAAGACAAGCCATACTTAGGACATGAAAACCATATAGAACTGTGTATAAAAACTTAACAATAAAAAGACAAAAAGAATCCAGCTTTAAAAGGACAAAGGACACGAACAATCATTTCTCCAAAGAACATACACAAACGAACAGTAAGCACATGAAAAGATGCTCAGTGTCGACAGCAAAACAAAAATCAAAACCACAACGTGAGGGGAACCAGCAGTTAGCGTAATGGCTATGTCGCTGGATTCCCACATAGTCGACCGCGGTTCGTGTCCCGGACCCGGTGGCTTAAAACTCACGCCGGGCGCGTGTGCGTGCGTGCCCAAGATCCCGAGAGGAGAATGGAGGAGAAGGGATTGCGGCGTGACCATCCCCCCTGGGGGGTGATTTCTCGCTTTCTGTCTCTATGTCTCTCTCTGTCTGTCTGGCGAGCGCACGCGCCCTACAGTGAAAATCTCTCAAAAAAAAAAAAAAAAACCACAACGTGATACCACTTCACCCATTAGCTGGCTCTAACCAGAAAAACACTGAGTAACGCGCTTTGGTGAGGATGTGAAGAAATCGGAGTCCTCGGTTTCTATGGCTGGTGGAAATGTAAAATGGTGTACCTACTTTTGGAGACCAGCCTAGCAGTCCCTCAAAATGTTAAACACAGAGTTACCATTCGGTCCAACAATTCCACTCCTAGGCATATACTCAAGAAAATGAAGCATATAGTCAGACAGCAATAAACACATGAATGTTCTTCATGAGCTGATGAATAAACAAAATATGGTGGGGCCAGCAGGTTGGCATGGTGGTTAAGGCGCTGGATTCCCACATGGCTGACCATAGTTCGAGTGCTGGCAGTAGCTTGCTTTCTCAATTTTTCTCGGCTCTCTCTCTCTCTCTCTGGTGGGCACATATGCCCTATAGCAAATTTTTAAAAATTGTAATAATAGGAACCAGCAGATGGCATAATGGTTGTGTTATTGGACTCCGACATTGTTGACCATGGTTCCAATCCGGGACCCAGCAGCTTAAAACTTACACCGGGCATGTGTGCGTGTATGCCCAAAATCCTCAGAGGAGAAGAGAAGGGACTGTGGTGTGGCCATCCCCTCAGAGGGTTCTTTCTCACTTTCTGTCTCTCTATCTCTTTCTGTCTCTCTGGTGAACAAACGTGCACTATAGTAAAAATCTCTCTTAAAAATTATAACAATAAATAAAATTTAAAAATTAATTCTTGAAAAAATGTGAGATATTCATACCATAGAATATTAAAACCTGTACTATTCAGTCAAGAATACTATACTTGACAAGATTATCCTTCAAATGAGGAGAAATAAAGCAATTCCCAGATAAACAAAGGCTAAAAGAAATTACCAAAAGTAAGTAGGACCAGCAGATGACATAATGTATACATTACTGGACTCCCACATAGTCAACCACGGTTCTAGTCCCAGACCTGGCAGCTTAAAACTGAAGACTGGGCACATGTGCATGCCTGCCCAAGATCCCAAGAGAAGAATGGAGAAGGGATTGTGGAATGGCCATCCCCCCAAGGGGTGATTTCTCACTTTCTGTCTCTCTGTCTCTCCAGTGCGTCTATGTGCCCTATAGCAAAAATCTCTCTTTAAAAAAAAAAAAAGGAAAGTGAGAATGCCACCCGCCTGGGAATTCAACCACACCACAATCCCTTCTCCCCTATTGTCCGTGGAGAGATTGGGAATGCACACACAACATGCCCTCCATATTTTTCAAACCACCAGGTCCAGGACTGTAACCAAGCAGTCAGTCATGTGGAATCCACCACACTGCCATGTGGCCCAAGCTGCTGTTTATTAAAGTTCCCTAAATAGCAGAATTAGTGCCTTCTGTTTACTCAGAAAAAAAAATAAAAAGGCAAATGGATGGATAGAAAGGTAAAGGATATCTAATAAATTAAGAAGTGGCATTTTGTGGAAAAAGCCTGTTAATAGTTTAAAGTGATAGCTTTTAATATTCATTGGTAGAATCAGGTGAAAATTCTGGGCCACCTTCCAAGAGAAATGTCAGTTTAAGAGTTCAGAGACCTTTCAGACCCACCCTATAGCCTAATGGTTAAGGGAGCCAGATCCCACCTGGCCAGCTACAGTTCAAGTTCCAGCCCTGGCAGCTTGAAAAACACACTGGGTTGTGTGCTCGCATTCCGAGAGTTCTGACAGGATGGAGAGATGGAAAAGGAGGGATTGTGGCATGGCCAGACCCCATGGGAGGATGCTTTCTTTCTCTCTCTTTCTCTCTCTCTCTCTCTGGTGAGTGCCCATGCCCTCTAGCAATTAAAAAAACACGTTCAAAGACCTCCTAAAGTCCTCCATGACCTGTACTTTTAAAGGCCTGGGGCCAGCAGTAACACATTCTGTGACACCAGACCCACATGAGGCCTCTGATTCACATCCCAATGCCTCCTGTGCACACCAGGGATACCCATGCGTGCCTGTGATTTAGGCTGGTTGAGGCTGGGAGTGGAGCACAGGGTGAAGACCCTGTTGGGAGTGCTTATCTCTACTTACCTCTGTCTCAGAAGAAATAAATTACTTAATTTAAAAAAAAATCACAACCTGGGGCCAGCATGTGGCATAGTGGTTAAGGCGCTGGACTCCTACATAGATGACCACAGCTATCCTGGACCTGGTAGCTTGAAAATCACACCAGGTGTGTATGTGTGTGTCCCAAAGTCCCAGGAGGAGAAGGGACTGCAAAACAGCCATCCTCCTGAGGGTGATTTCTCACTTTCCTACTCACTGTCTCTCTCCAGCAAGTGCACGTGTCCTATGGCAAAAACCTTAAGAAAAAAAGAAAAAGAAAAAAATATCTTAGACTCAGCCTTGGCTGTGTACACTGGTCACTGCGGCTTGGCAGGCAGCTACATGGGAGCCCTGGTTCAATTCCCAGTCCATCCTATGAGATCAGGCACAGTGTGTACATCTGTAATCCCGGCTACTTGGGAGCCTGAGGCAGTGGGATCACAACACAATGAGACCCTTTCCAAAAACATGACACACACGTGATCACATTCATATACACATAAACCTTCCCGAGTCAAGCAGAAGATAAGAAATTTGGCCCTTGAGACCAGCAGATGACGTAACAGCTATGTCCCTGGACTCTCGCATAGTCAACGATGGTTCGAGTCTTGAACTCAGCAGCATAAAACTCATGCAGGGCATGTGTGCATGCATGCCCAAAAATCCCAAGAGGAGAATGGAAAAGAAGGAATTGTGATGTAGCCATCCTCCATGGCAGGTGACTTCTCACCTTCTGTCTCTCTGTCTCTGGCTGTCTCTCCAGTGAGAGCACATACCCTATAGCAAAAATCTCTCCAAAAATAAAGAAGACATTTGTGGGTCTAAGGCTAAACAAAGTCACCAAAAAGTCACCCACAGAAGAGGTAACAGAGTTGTTTCTTGTATGTTGAGCAGTTATATTTGCCCCAGAAATGTTAGCTGGGGGGGAGGAGGAGGATCTCTTAAAAAAAAAAAATCAACAAATTCATTCACTCATTCAACACAAACCGGATGCTCAGCTGTTTATCTTCAGGGTCATTCTATCACAGCTTACAACACACACATGCAGGTGTCTTAGGTTCAGCTGAGCATGTAGCCAGGAAGCCCACCAACTCCACGGAATATGTGGTTCTGTTTACTACAAGCTAAAATACAGACATAATGCAGACTCGCAGTAATAGCTAAAATAAAGCAAATGGACAGACAAGGAGAAAAGACTATTAACTGTGCGACAGAGAATATGACACCTTAAGAAAAATTAGAAAATAATGAGAAACGGATTATTAAATTCTCAGGGACTGAAAAAGCCAAAATAGGGAGGAGAAACAAAGTCACTGCAGATTAAATATGGAGAGTTTTAAGCCAATTATAAAAGATCAAAGAGAACAAGAGAGGGGAGGAGTAGCCTTACAAGTAACCGAGATAGGAGACCTTGGAAGAAATACGGCCAGAGCCAAAGCACTACAGTTTACTGTGAAAGTAATCTAAGGATGACTTTAGACAGGAATTCACTAGACTACCAAGAGCTCAGGGACAGAAATCAAAAAGCTCTTTATTTTAAAAAGGCACATAATTCCAAAGGGAAGGTAATTCCCACAGAGAACAGCAAACAGAACTGGCAAACCGCAAAGTGTAAAGGAACATGTCAATGTTTTGAGCCCCATTTTGGACTTCCGTGCCACCAAACCTGGCTGGGAAATTCGGTCAGGGCTTCACTATATGCCGCTGTGTTAAACAGAAGCAAAGACGGTGGTATTACTAATATAATGTCCTTGAAATTCACTGGGCACTTTCTGTCAAACTCTCAAAAAAAAATCTGATACTACCCTTTAAATAATGCCAACTTCCTCCAAAGTCTCAACTGTTACTTTACTGTGAGATTTTTACCAAGAAGAGACGTGCTAAGGCCAGCAGGTGGCATGGTGGTTAAGGCACTGGACACTTACATGGCTGATTGTGGCTCAAGTCCCAGACTTGGTGGCTTGCTTTCTCTCTCTCTGATCAAAATGAATAATAATAACAAATAAAATTAAATGAATAATTCTTTTTTTTAAAAAAAGATGTGCTAAGAATTTCTAATGCAAATAAATGATACTAACATTGAACCTTGCCATCTTTCACTTACATAATACCCCATAGTTTATAAGCAATGATTCTTATATATAAATCTCTATTTCTATGTCTATCTATCTATCTTCTTTCATTTGCTACCCACAATAACCTTGTGAGGTTGAGAGAGCAAGACTACTGTGCTCTCAGACAGAGGACCTGGGTGTGGCTCAGAAAAGTACATAGCAAGGACCAATGGATAGCATAGTGGTTAAGGCACTATATTCCCACATGGTGACAGGAGTGAGTCCTGGACCTGGCAGTTTGAAACTCATACCGGGTGCATGTAAGTACATGCCCAAAATGGCAGAGAAAGGATTGTGGTATGGCCATCCCCCTAAAAGGTGATTTCTCACTTTCCCTCTCTGTCTCTCTTTCTGGCGAGTGCACACACCCTATGGCAAAAACAAATAAATAAAAGTGCCTGGCACACAAAGGAATATGGTTGTAGCTGGAGTCTGGATTTAAACTCACGCCTTTTGATTCTAGCATTGATAACTTCTTGCAATGACATGAAAATCCCAGACACCCAGCTCTTCATCTGTATTCTGAGTCCTAAATTCTGCACATTTTGTTGTTGTTAGCAGTCATCAATATGGTAAAGTATCAGAGACAAAAAGCTAAGAAAATACATGGGGCCAGCAAGTGGTGTGGTAGTTAAGGGCACCAGACTCCTACATGGCTGACCACGTTCAAGTCCCAGAACTGGCAGCTTGCTTTCTCACTTTCCATCTCTCTCACTCTGTCCCTGCCTGGTCAAATTAAAATAAATTAATTAATTTAATTAAAAAGAAAATACAGACTAGGACTTCTAGGACTGTACACAGGGATCCCATTACAACTAGCATAGAAGATCCGGTACAACGCCTGCCTTATAAACTGTTCCTTTCCTCAATGACATTGTGCAGGTCACTATGTAACTATAAGGATGGCTAAAAGCCGGTGGTGTAACTGAGTTTACAAGTTTACAGAATAAGAAAAATTATGTATTAATAACATGGCATTTACTATGCCTGAAAAATATGCATCAAGAAAGAAAGAAAGGTCAGAAAACAAAAGCAAAGGGGAAGTGGGCATCAACTCTCTTATGTCCTGTTGTATCTGGACACAAACTGCTCGCCTGGACACAAGCACCGGGGAACAGAGCAGTATAAACCACAGCACAGGCCATGAGTCACAGACCGGGGTCTGAACGCTGCTACCCTTCTTCACACACACAAGTTCCTAAACAAGGTTTTGAACTTTGATTTCTTTATAAGCAGAAAAAGAGTTTGTATTTTACAATATAACCAACAAGGCCGCTAAGATAACACATGCCATAGGAAGACAGTCCAAACAAGAGTTCATGGTGTTCTAATTATTACCACCCCGTCTGGAAACGTAACGCCAAAGAGGTAGGAACTTAAGTGCACGCTTAGGAAGCAGAGTCAAAGCAGGGCCCCCTCTCCTGGCTTCACAAAGAGGAATTAGGAAACATGGGCCACTGTCGTGTCAGATCCCAGCTTGAGAAACATCACTTATTCCTACCACGCCGGCCCCTGGCAACACAAACTAATAAGTGAATTACATTTCTTTGCTTAATCACCCTTATTATGCTCTGTTTTTGTCAGTCCTACCCAATTCTCCCCTGCTCCTGGATGCAAGCTTTTGTTCCCTGTCAAACTCCTCTCCACTGTTGTAAATAATCTCTCTCCCTCTTTTATATTACCTTTCAAATATTTATAGACTGTTATTCTCCTTCTCTCTAAGCCATACATCATTTTTGTTGCCCTTCCCCTGGATTCTCTCTAGTTTATCTACATCTTAGAGGAAAACAAACCCCAGGTGCTTCAGGATGAAAACAGCACACCCAAAGCTAACAACTCCAAACCAGTAAGGCCCCTTATTCAAAGCCACGGAAAAAAAAAAAAAAATTCTTTGATGTGCCTCTTACTCCTTTCCCCTATAACTCGTAATTCCATCTCTGAGATAAAAATTGAGGGAGAGAGTGATAAGGGAAATGAACACGGCCCTCATCAAGTGGATGACCCGGGCTCTATGAGTTAGCCACCGCAAGGGTGGGATGCCGTGAGAAGGTTCAACAAGGCTCCACCTTGCTGACGAGGAATTACACACACACTGGGCATCTGCCTGTTAATCCCTTGCCCTCCCACTGCACCCGGTATCAGTGTATTTGCCAAAGGGCATCCTTGAAACTCCCTTGTTGCTTTTCTGTTTTGCCCCTAATAAAAGATCTGACAGTTTATTTCCAAAGAAACATGCAGTTCGAAGTGTTTTTAAAAAGGAAAACTTGTAAGACCAGCAGATGGCGTAATGATTACATTGCTGGACTCCCATAGAGCCAACCATAGTTCAAGTCCTGGCTCTGGCAGCTTGAAATATGCCAGGCACTTGTGTGCCCAAATCCCCAAGAGGAGAATGAAGGAGAGAAGAGATTGTGGTGTGGCCATCCCCCCCGAGAGTGATTTCTCGCTTTCTATATCTCTCTTGGAGAGCACACATGCCCTATAGTAAAACCATCTCTATATTTAAAAAAAAAAAAAAAGAAAAGAAAAGAAAACTTCTAAAACTAAACACTTAGAAATACTATCCTCATGGCCAACAGCAAAGGGCACCCAGTTCAGTTAGCCCACATTCCTTCTTGAGGGTGCTGATGTCGAAGTGTCTGAAATGTTACCACATTCCTTTACTCCCACTCCACAAGTTGGTGATGGCCCCTGCTTTTTACTCTTTTCATTTGTCTGTTTTATTATTTAATTTTTCCAAAGGATATGCACAAGAAAGAAAGAGAGAGAGAGAGAATGAGAGAGCCTCCCCCCCCCACCAAGAGGAATGGTCACATCACAATCCCTTGCCCTTTGTTCTCCCTCCTTTTGAGATTCTGGGCTCACCTAAGTGCCTGGCATGTTTTTCTTCTCTCTCTCTCTTTTTTTCCCCTAAATAATAATTATTATTTTTATTTAATTTTATTTGTTTATTTATTTAAATTTGACCAGAGAGGGACAGAGCAAGAGAAATCAAGAGCAAGAAAGAAAGAAAGTGAGAAAGCAAGCAGCCAGGTCCGGGATGTGAACTGTGTGGGACCTGCGCCTTTTAACCACCACACCACCTGCCAGCCCCATGTTTTTCAAGCTTTTGGTCTGGGACTCAAACCACACAGTTGGCTGGGTGGGATCCAGCCTAATTACCAGGCCATGAACTGGCCCACCAACAGCTTCTTGATCTGACGCACATGACCTAAGAGTTTGTACACCTGTACCTTGCTCCCACTGTGAGAGGCAGCATGGTACTGACACACCTTCCCTATTTTGCAACAGAAACATAATGTGTGAATTGCAGCATGTCTGGAGTGTAGGTATGGAATATCTGAGTAGACACTCTTATTACCCCATTCCTCAGCCATGGCCATATAGCTTAACATGAGATCTTCTCATGGCTAAAACTGAATGGAGAAGCATGGGTTGAAAGACTATACAGAACATACTGGTTTAGCATTCTACGGCCATCTTCACATCTTCTACAGCCTGGCTGGTGGCCTATGAAGAGGACCAGAAGAGCTGCAGGCCTCCGCTCTGCTTGTCCTCCAAAGAGTGCAGGGAGCAGGATGCTTCCTCTCAGTCCTGGGGCTCTCCTTGCCTCTGCAGTCTGTCCCTGGCTAATCTCAGATAGTTTCACAGTTGGAAATATCAAGTCCTGGGAGGAAAACAGCAACTCACATCACAAAGGATCAATCTCCATAGAGACTAAGGAATTCCCAGATGTTGGGGGTGGTGCAACATTCAACAGAAAAATGCTGGCCCCGGAGCACAGTCGCACAGTTGTTAAGCACAGTGTATTGGGGACACAGACACCACGTAGCCAACCCACAAGCAGGTTTGAATCCTGGTCATTTTCTATGCTGTAATGATATATGGTGAATAAATAAAATTTAAAAAAAAATTTAGGAGGAACCTGAGTAAAAAAAGAAAAGAAAAACATACTGGGTATGTGTAAGTGTGCCCCCAAATACTTATGGGATGGAGAAATGAAGGAAAAAAGATGAGGGCATGACTATGCCCTAGCGATGAGTGCTTTGTGTGTGTCTCTCTCTGCAGGCGCACACACACTCTAACAACAGAGAGAAAGACAGAAATGGGCAAAGGACATGAACAAATGGTTCAGAGAAAGAAATCCAAATGGCACAGATCTCACGAACAGAAGAAATATGGATCATAAGCTATACCAATTTTATCAGTTACCTATCGCTGTGTAACAAAGCACCAGAAACGTAGTGCCCTAAATAACACAAATGTATTATCTTACAGTTCTGAGAGTACAGTCTGACACCTGTCCCTCTCAAGGTGCTTGCAGGGCTGTGTTCCTTTCTGGAGACTCTAGGGGAGAGTCCGCTCTTTTGCTTTCAGGGAGCTGGCACAATTCAGTCCCTTGTGCCCGTAGGACTCAGAGCCCTTTCCCTGCTGGCAGAGGGCCATTCTTAGCTTATAGAAGCTTTCCTGGATTCTCTGGCCACTGTTCCTTCATCTTCAAAGTCAGTCATAAAGGGTCAAGTCTCTTTCATGTTTGGGAACTCTGCTGCGACTTCTTCTCTCATGGCATCTCTAGGGGGCAGCCAGGAAACAAACTCCACTTTTCAGGTTTCCTGTCATTAGACTGGACCCACCCAGAAAATCCAGGGTCATCTCCCAACTCAAGATCCTTGACTGACCACATTTGCAAAGCCCCTCCTGCCATAGAAAGCAACATCTTCCCCAGTTCGGGGAATCAGGCATGGACTTATTTGAGGGCAATGATGTTCTGATCACACTGGTACCCAAGTCTTCCCCTTTCGGACTGGCGAAGCCCTGGCAATGACCTAGTCCAATGCCAGGGCAGCCACTCCCAGGAGTGAGTGCCGTTGACAATATCTACCAAATTTACATTAAGTTTACCTCCAAAACAGACCTCTGGTCGCACTGCCTCCTGCCATCTCTGTGGCTGCCACCCAGTCTAAGCACTTCTCCCCTCTGCCCGGGCAGTGGCACAGCCTTGGCACTGATCTCTGTTCCCTCTTGGCTCCTCCAGACCACACTCTGCCCAGCAACAAGGAGATTTTTTTAAGACAGTAAATCGGATGACGCCACTCTGCTTCAACGTTTCAATGACTTCCCATGGCACTCATAATAAAATCCCAGCTCCTTCTATGGCCTACACGATGTGGTCCCATGGACGTCACACCCTGTGCTCACGGCAGCCCAGCACCTGGCCACCTGCCTGTTCTTAGCCTGGAATGCCCTTTTCTCAGACTTTGATGGAATGGCTTATTCTCATCTAGGACTAGCTCCAATTTGATCTCCATGGCGATCTCCTTCCCTGACTGCCCCATTTAAAGTGTCTCCTCAGCCAACCATAGCATTGCTTAGCTTTTCTTCACAGAATTTACAACTTTCTGAAATAATTTTGTTTACTTATTGATGTACTTCTTTATCAACTGTCTCCTCCCCTCTGACAAACAAAATCCATGAGACAGGAGTTTTATGAACCACTATATATCCCACACCTAGAACAGGACCTGCCCAGGGCGGTCTCACACTGAATATTTATTGAATGACTAAGTAAAAGGAAAAAAAAAAAAAAACAGAGAAAGAAAGGAGGGACAGAATCCTGCTCAGACAGCAGACTCACCAATAAAGATATATTCAGTTCAGCAAACGTTTTTTTTTAAATAATCATTTTATTGTATTATTACTATTTTTTAAAATTAACTTTATTTATTACTATTATCATTGTCTTATTATTATTTTGATCATTTGCCACAGGGCACAAGCACTCACCGGAAGGAGATAAAAGAGAAAGTGAGAAAGCAAGCTGCCAGGTCTCGGACTCGAATCACTAATGACCATGTGGAAATCCAGCGCCTTAGCCACTCCACCACCTGCTGGTCCCAATTATTATTACTAGTTTTAAAATTTGCTAGGGTATGCATGCTCACCAGAGAAAGAGAGACAGAGAGAGAGAAAGAGGAAAGTGAGAAAGCAAGCAACCAGGTCAGGACTCGAACCATAGTAGGCCATAAGGGAGTCCAGCACCTTAGCCACCACACCACCTTCTTTCTGGGCCCTGGTTACTGGTGTTTGATTAATCTCATCTGCATGGCTGAATTAATGCATATTCTATATATTTTAGATAAACCCCCAAACTTTCGTACCAGAGTTAAGGGGTGGTGAAAAAAAGCAGAAGTAGTTTCGTAAGTGTTGAAGTCAATATGGAAAGTCACGTTAGTATACACTGAACTGAAATGACACTGGACGGCTAACGCGGTATCTAAGAACTTGTACTGCCGATAAACACCAGAAACTCTGCTATTACTGTAATGCTGACTCAGTGTTTGCTTTTGACAACAAGCCGGCTATTTATAATCTACTTTAAGAGTTTCTTAGGAGTTTTCTTTTTTCTTTCTTTTTTTTTTTTTTTCTGGAAATTATGTTCAGTGTTTTTATAATAAAACCAGATTAACAATTGTAAAGTCTGTCTATAAGAGCTAGAGTAAAAT
>NW_006159849.1:5446282-5507483 GCF_000334495.1 Tupaia belangeri chinensis
CAATCAATATTTATATGAATTTTCAAAAGGTAATCAAAAAGGTTGTCAATTTGAATTAGATCTTTTTAAAAAGAAACTTACATCTACTTATTCAGTAAAGTCAGCAGCAGATGCAAGTAGGCTTAAATTTTTTTTTTAATTTATTATCATTATTTTTTAATTTGACCAGACACACATATCCACACACATAAAGTGGAGACAGAGAGAAAGTGAGAAAGCTAGCTGCCAGGTCCAGGACTTGAACTGTGGCCCAGCCATGTGAGAGTCCAGCACCTCAACCACCATGTCACCTTCTGGCCTCTGAATTGGAATTTTTATCAGTTAAAAAGAAAGACACCTTTGGGCTGGCACTGATATGCAGATGTACACTTGCATAGTTGCTTGTGATAACTACAAAAGAAACCCAGACAAGTAAAAAAAACAGTGAGGGGACTGGGACCAGCAGTTAGCCTAATGGCTATGTTGCTGGACTCCCATGTAGTCGACCGTGGTTCGAGTCCCAGACCCAGTGGCTTAAACTCACACAGAGCGTGTGTGCGTGCGTGCCCAAGATCCCAAGAGGAGAATGGAGGAGAAGGGATTGCGGCGTGGCCATCCTCCCTGGGGGGTGATTTCTCACTTTCTCTCTGTCTGTCTGGCGAGTGTATGCACCCTATAGCAAAAAACCTCTCCAAAAAAAAACAGTGAGGGGACCAGCAGATGGCATAATGGTTACATCCCTGGATTCCCACATGGTCAACCATGGTTCAAGTCCTAGACCCGGTGGCTTAAAATTCACCCCAGGCGCATGCCCAAAATCCCTAGAGGAGGATGGACTGCGGTGCGGCCATCCCCCTGGGGGGTGATTTCTTATTTTCTGTCTCTCGGTAAGGGCATATGCCCAATAGGAAAAAATATCTCTTCAAAAAAAAAAAAAGAACCAGTGAAATACTAGTTAAGAGCCAGGGGCACCCACAGATACCCCTCCTCTTCTTGTGCCCTTTCTTGATGGAACAACTGAGAGCTCTCATAGGCCCATACTCGAGATCCTCTGAGACAAGTATGGACTTCATAGTATCCTGTACTAGATGTTAGTTTAATTCCTATGTCCCCTTCCCTATAAACTTCAGTGCTTTGAAAAATGCAGGAGTTCCCATTATCCCAGAGACATAGGTTAGACAGCATATAAAACAAAGACAAAAGTCAGAAATACAGTAACAATTGGGACCTGAGTGTTAGGAAGAAAGCAAGGAAGTTGACAGAGACAAGAATCATCATCTTTATCATCTTCCCTCCTGTGAGTCTATAGGTGATTTCAAAGGCCATGCAGCTTTGAAGAAAGTGAGCTGGCAGAAGAGGCTGTCCTCAGTCCAAAGTTAATGAGTGGGAGACAGCAGGTGGCATGGTGGTTAAGGCATTGGGATTCCCACGTGGCTGACTGCAGTTCGAGTCCCAGACCCAGTGGCTCACGCTCTCTCTCTCTCTGTCTTTATCTGGCAAAATTCGTATAAAAAAATTAATAAATAAGATAAAATAAATAATTATTTTTTAAAAAGTCAATCAGTGAAAATTGGGGAGTTACTATTTAATAGGTACAAAATTTCACTTTGGGGAGTTCTGAAAGGGGACAAGTGATGGCCGTACAACACTGTGAATATACTTAATGTCACTGGACTGTACACTTAAAAATGGTTAAAATGGGGACAAGCAGATGGCATAATGGTTATATCGCTGGACCTCCATGTAGTCAACAGCAGTTCAAGTCCTTAAAACAGCTTAAAACTCATGCCGAGCACATGTGCGTGCGTGCCCAAAATCCTGAGAGAGAAATGGAAAAGGGATTGCAGCATGGCCATTCCTCTGAGGGATGTTTTCTCGCTTTCTACCTGTCTCTCTCTCTCTCTAGCAAGCGCACATGCCCTATAGCAAAAATCTCTCAAAAAAAGGGGGGGGGATTAAAATGGTAAAATTTACTTGTGTACATTTTACCACAACAAAAGAGTTTAAAAAATAAGTTCATTGGGACCAGCAGTTGGTGTAATGGCTATGTCGCTGGACTCCCACATAGCTGACCACCGTTCAAGGCCTAGACCCGGCAGCTTAAACTCGCGCCGGGCACATGTGCGTGCATGCCCAAGATCCCGAGAGGAGAATGGAGGAGAAAGGATTGTGGCGTGGCCATCTCCCCAGGGAGTGATTTCTCGTTTTCTGTCTCTCTGCCTCTCTCTGTCTTTCTGGTGAGCACACACGCCCTATAGCAAAAACCTCTCCAAAAATAGTAATAATAATAAGTTAATTAGGGCCAGCAGGTGACATGGAGGTTACAGTGCTGCATCCCACATGGCCAGTTCTATGGTTTAAGTCCTGGACTGGTAGCTTTAAAAACATCCCAGGTGCATGTGCATGCATGCTCAAAATCTCAAGAGGAGAATGAAGACCATGAGACTATAGTGTGGCCACCCCGCTTGGGTGTGGGGTGTGTGTGTGATTTCTCACCTTCTGTCTCTGGAGAGTGCATGCACCCTCTGTGGCAAAAATATAAAAAATCATTTTAAAAAGAAGAAAAATTCAAAATTAGTCAACAGATGGGACAAAAAGGCAACCATAGGATTCAAAGAGCAGACCCCAAAAGCTGAGCGAATGATCAACAGAAAAGGATCCTTAAACCAGCAGATAATGAAGAATGCATGGTTCGGAAGGCTGGCAGGTGGTGTGGTGGTTGAGGTGCTGGACTCCCACATGGCTGACCACGGTTCAGGTCCTGGACGTGGTGGCTTGCTTTCTTGCTTTCTCCCTCTCTCTCATCAAGTTAAAAAAAAGGAACTAAATAAATAAATAATTCTTTAAAAAGGAATGCATGGTTCAAGGACTGCTGGGAGCGCTACTGGGAAAGCGAGAGAAACTGTTGACATCTATGAGCTTTTTGACATTCTAAAAGTTTTCCAAGGCAGCAAATGCAAGGCTGCAACACATGAAGACAGCCTCTAGTGCCACTATCAAAGCTCTACAATGCCACCATTCATTGGCAGTAAATTCTTCCATCCAAGTATTAACCAGGCCAGATTCTGCTTAGCTTCCACAATCACGTAAGACAAGGCACCTTCAGGGTGATGTGGCAATAGACAGTGGCAGCCAATATTACGTTAGTTACCCTGTTCCCACCGGTAACACGAAGGACAGCCGTCTACTTCCACCGCCTCTTGGGCTTTCTCTTCCACCATCCAGAAGAGTCATAATGATCGTCTAGATTTAGACATTCAAAAGATAAAAATTCTTCTTATATTTTGAATTTTAAAAATATTAAGTTAAATATTTAAGTATTAAATACTAAATTTTATATTAAAATATGAAATTATTATTTCATTATTTCCAGGGAAACAGAATTCCTGCTCCCTTGTTCTGAGGAAACAAGGAGGTCACCTGAGGTCTGAAGTTGCTTCAGTGCTTCCTAAACTTACCAGTATTTCTATCATCCAGAAACCCAGCTACAGCAAAGCAAGCTCATCCCTGTGGTCCCTTTATGAATTACTTTGCTTTCTCAAACACTGCTCCTTTCACTACAAACTGTATGTAATAATGAGATAAAGAAGAAATTTAAAAAAAATTGAATATTAACATTTTCCTACAACCAATAAAATGAAAACCTAGAGACTCTTTCACTCTCTAAACTTATCATCAAAGACACTCCTGGTAGGTTTTAACTACCTAGAGTATTCACCAGGATGAAAACATCTTACTTGTAATTTAAAGAAAGTTTAAGCTTAAATTTTCTGGAATCTGGGGTCAGCAGGTGGTATGGTGGTTAAAGTACTGGATTCTCACATGGCCAACTACAGTGTGAGCCCTATATAGGTGGCCTGAAAACTAACATCAGGTGCAAGTGTGTATATTCCCAAAACCTGACAGGAGAATAGAGAAGGGATTGCAGCATGGCCATTCCCCTGGGGGATGATTTCTTACTTTCCATTTCTGTTTTGCTCCGGTAAGTGCAAGCGCCCTATGACGAAAATCTAAAGAAAACCACCCCCCCAAAAACAAACAAACAAACAACTGAAACCATAACACACTGCTGATAAAAATATAAAATAGTACAGCCTCTTTGGAAAAGCCTAGCAGTACCTCAAAACATAAAACATAGGGCTATCACACAACTCAGCAATTCCACTCTTTGGTATCTACTCAAGAGAATGAAATATACATTCATACAAGAATTTCTACACAAATGTTCCTAACAGCACTATTCCTAATAGTCAAAAAGTATAAGCAACCCAGAAGGCCATGAGCTGATGAGCAGAAAAGCAAAATGTGGTATATATATATCCATAAAATGAAATATTATTTGGTCATTAAAAAGGAATATAATAAATACATGCTACAACATGGATAAACTTTGTAAACATCAGGCTAAGTGAAAGAAGCCAGACACAAAAGGTCAACATCTTATCATTCCATTCATATGAAATGCCCCAAGTATTTAAAACATCCAAAGTAGGCAAATCTGTATGGACAGAAACTGTATTAGTTGTTGTGTAAAGCTGGGGTGGGAGCAGATGGGAGTAACCATTGATGGATATAGGGTTTTTTAGAAGACAAAAATGTTCTATAATTAGGTTCTAGTGAGTATTGACCAAGTCTGTGAGTCAACTTAAAAAAAAAGACTGGATTGTATACTATTTTTTTGAGAGATTTTGCTATAGGGTTTGTGCACTCACCAGAGAGACAGAGACAGAAAGCAAGAAATCATCCCCCAGCAGGGATGGCCACTCTGCAATCTCATTTCCTCCATCCTCGTCTTGGGATCTGGGGTACGCACGCACACACATGTACCTGGTGTGAATTTTAAGTCGCCAGGTCTGAGACTCAGAAGATTGTATAGTTTTTGAAAGTTAATTTCTTCCATGAGAGACAGAGCAAGAGAAACAGACAGATACGACAGGCAGCCCCAATAAAGTCCTCATGCCATGAACCACCCCTAGTCTGAGTCAGCTCCAATCCTGAATACACAATCAGCCCATCATGCTCAGGGAGGTCCCAGGAGGCAAACCCAGAAGCTTTCCCAACTGGATCCAGTTGCATTACCTCTGCACCACCAACTGATCCCTGGATTGTGCACGTGAAACAGATTAATTGTACAGGATGTGAATTACACCTTAAGCTTAAGAAATTATATTTGAATTTCTAACCATTCTAAAAATTCCGATACATTTTTCAAATGTAAAATGAAAACACATTGAACATCATAATTTAACTCCAATGCCTGCAGGTGGGTTTGCTAACCTAGTGTTTTAGAACACAATTTCATTTTTTTCCTTAATGAAAGTTGGGCTACAACTTCACATTTAAACATCATTTATTCATTCATTTATTAGCAAAAATTTACTGACCATTAACTATAAAGCCACATACTGTGCTATGCACAGGTGAATAAAGTGATGAATAAAATGCAATGCCTGCCCTTAAGATTACATTTTCACAAAATAAGACATAAATGTAAAGCAGTCAAATTTTTTTTATGCATTTTACATATGTGGTTATAAAACTTGTTTGTGACCTAAGCCCTGTAGTTCTATTTTTTATGGCTCTGTATGTTTTCTAAATTTCTAGCCAAAGATAGAAAAGTAGACTATTTCCTGTGTACTTTGCTGCCATGGTAGCGTTACTGAAATAGTATTCACGGAGAATTTCTATCAGGCCAATTAAACTGCTCTTCAGCATGTAAGCAGACTGCCCCTGAAATAAAACTGACTGGGATGTTATTTCAAACAACAGGCTATCGAAGGGATCAGTACCGTTAATCTTAAGTGTTGTCTTCCATTTAAGACTCTATTTGGTGCTCCAGTTTAAGGAGCTTTGATTTGTTGGACATCCTGGCATTTTGACTCTGAAAGTAAAATCTGGGGATGCTTTTATCTGAAGACTTTTTAAAACCTAACACCATTTCCTATTCTACGTGCAACTGTCTAAAGTCACACGCAGCTCATCTCACTTAGAATCCTTCAAAAATAAGTTCCCAACCCAATTTGTATAAAATAGTTTTTATTGCTCACTCCTTACAATGAAAGACTGCGAAGAGGAAACCTGAACTGTTATTTTAAATTGAAATCTCTCTGAAGGAGTTGTAGGGCACTGGGATACAGCAGTGGTGGGTTCATGTCACTGTACCTTTATCCAAACCCACAGAAAGGACACCACCAAGAGTGAACCCTGGGGCCAGACGGTGGCACACTGGTAAAATGTGGCCCTCTGGGAGGCTGACCCTCATGAGAAGATTCCAGGTTCCAGTCTGGGGACTGCCTCAGTGCGCCAGGAATGCACGTGACCTAGGACCTATGGCGGGCTGAGGCTGAGGCCATGCTGAAGATCAAATCTCTGACATAGAAAATAAAATCTCTGACCTAAAAACAAACAAACAAACAAACAAACAAACAAAAAAACACCATAAAGAATAAAACATTAAAAAAAAGAAAAAGGAACCCTGGAGCCAGCAGGTAGCGCGGTGGTTAAGGTGTTGGTCAACCACAGTCTGAGTCTCAAATCTAGTAGCTTGAAAAATCACACCAAGCACGTCTGCGTGTGTGACCAAGATCCCAAGAAGAGACTGGAAGAAAAGGGGGTGTGGTGTGGCCATTCCTCCCCCAGAGCGGGAGGGGACTGATTTCTCACTTTCCCGCTCCGTCTCTCTAGCAAGCTCATGCAAAAAAACTTAAAAAAAAAAAAAAATGAACCCTAACATAAACTATGGACCCTGGCGATGTGTCATGTACGTCCATGAAATTCTTTTTTTTTTTTTTGAGAGGTTTTTGCTATAGGGCACATGCAATAGCCAGAGAGAAAGAGAGACAGAAAGCGAGAAATCACCCCCCAGAGGGTATGGCCACACAGCAATCCCTTCTCCATTCTCCTCTCAGGATCTTGGGCACGCGTGCACATGCACCAAGCATGAGTTTAAGCCACGAAGTGCAGGACTTGAACCGCAATCGAATACATGGGAGTCCAGCGACACAGTCATTGTGCCAACTGCTGGTCCCAGTGAAATTCTAACAAATGCTCTCCTCTGGTGGAATGTTGATAATGCGGGAGGCTGTGCCTGTGTGGAGACAGGAGGTATACCAGAAATCTCTGTACCTTCCTCTCAGTTTTGCTGTGAACTAATTTTGCCTGAGTCATCTCACATCCCTCACCAAAGCGGAATTACTACGGAAGAACGGAAGCACAGGAGGGCCCCCCAACATTAGGCACAGACATGACTGACATTTCCAACAGGGGAGAGGTGAGTGAAATCTGGCCACAGGCCACAGGAGGGGCTGGGTTGCCAGGGAAGGTCTGAAGGTGGGAGTGGTTCTATGTGGGGGAGGGTCAATGTGAGTGTGGATGGAAGCGCAGGGTGCTCCAGAAGGGAGGGCCCCAAGAGAGATAACATTCAGGTCCTCACAAAGGACACATATGCAGAACCAAATTGTCTACAATGCAACCCTTCATCTGACAGCTTCTGCATAGGAGGGGCCAAGAACTGCACGGACCTCAGCATTAAGTCCTGGGTAAAATAGTACAGGCACACAGCGGGTGAAGGGAGAGTAGAACCTGAAATAAAATAAAAAGCCAGAATCTACAAAGAGAAAGAATGTCTGGAATTAAAATTAAAAAAAATCAAGAAAAGTCACCTGAAACCTTTTAAAATAAAAAAAAAAGCATACATTGTGTTAAAATTAAAAAAAAAAAAACGCAGAGAAATGCTGAAATCACTATTAATTCATCGTGACAGTTAAAAGTGCTCTTTTTTTTTCTGAAACCCCAAAAATGGCTGGGAAAAAAAATGACCGGTTAATCAGGAGTGTACCTAATATTGGATACTGCTAATATAAGGAACAGTAATGAACAGAGAATTTCTCAAAGGGCTACTTCCCTCTACAGTAATACCGAGAATCACAGAAGCAGTGTTTTAGATCTATTATTCATGGCCCATGTTTTGGTCACTCTCAGCTGATCTCTAAGGACTGTAGAGATTATTCTAAGGTACACTGTCCTGCTCAGAGCAGTAAGTTCTCTAGTAAATACAATGTCCTTCCATGTGCCCATAGAATTCTGCCAATAATCTCAGCAATAATTCTTGAGCTTTATTCACTCTCACTTCTGGCACTGTCAGGAAAAGGAGGTAACTAAAAAACATCAAGGACATAAAAATCTATTAAATTGCACTAAGTTACGGTCTCATAAACACTAGACATCAGGTATTAGAAAAAAAAAAAAAAATGGTTAGCAACCTACTCTCAGATCAGCCAGGCTGGTAGGTTTTACTATTCCATGGACATTCCCATGACTTTGGCTTCTCACTACAGAATTAAAAATCCTGGCATTCTGCATCTATGAAATGAAATTTTAGGCCATTAAAAATTCCAAGCTAGAGGCCAGGTGGTGACACAGCAGTAAAACCCAGCACTCTGCAAAGCTGACGTGCTGACGTACTTGTGAAGGTTCCAGGTTCACAACCAGAGACCTCCCTGAGAGCACTGGGCATGCACACACAGGTGTCCATGACTGCAGACTGGCTGAAGCTGAGGGTAGAGTACATTAAGGTCTTATTGGGAGTGCTGTCTCTCTCTCTCCCTCTCTCTAACCATGAGTGAAATGTGTAAATAAACTTGAAAAAAATTTCAATTTTAAAGAATTTTTTAAGAGTTTGTTTTTGCTATAGGGCGTGTGCATATAGAGAGAGAGACAAAAGCAAATCACCCCCTGGGGAGGATGGCCACACCACAATCCCTTTTCCATTCTCTTCTCAGGATCTTGGGCTCACATACACATGTGCCTGGCATGAGTTTAAGCTACCGGGTCCAGGACTCAAACTACAGTTGACCACATGGGAGTCCAGCAACATAGCCATTGCGCCAACTGCTGGTCCCAAAAAATTTTCCATTTTAAACGATATTAAATGAAAAACTAATTATACATCAGTGGGAACAATACACTGTAGTTATTTGCTAAATACCTAAATATATATGATAAATAGTCATATAAACCTGCACATCCAAGTAACCCTGGAATGACAGAGACGCGAGTCTTGGCCTGTATTGAGAAGGAGAAGGTAAGGAAGAACAGTTACCCATCACTAAATACACTTTTGTATTCTACCTGGAGTGTTTACCATTTACTAACATAAAATTACATGTTACTTAAATAAATCCAATCCCTGACAATATAAATAATATAAAGTGTACACGTGTCAATAGCAAGCTAAGAAGCTGGATTCCATTTGCTACATAAAGCCTCAAGACTCTCTTCAGTATGTCTTTCTGGTTCTTTGCCCCTCTCCAAACCCCTCTCCTTCCTGCCCTCCCTCGCTCCTGTTTTATGTCATTTCATTCTATGGGCACTTCTATTTCCCTCTCGCTCACTCACATCCTAACTCAATCCAGGTTATCAATCCCAAACCAGGAGGCTTAGCAGAAGTCCTGTGAGCGATGACCCTCCCCACAGAGATGAGCTGGCTGGCTAGGAAAAGGCAAACCCACCCACCCCCAGAGCAATGCCTGCCCACCTAAACCTGAGCAAATGAGCACCACACCACTCGGGGCCTTCGAAGAGTTCATGAAAAATGGAATTCAAATGTGAATTTATTTTGGTGCAAAACAATCTTGAAATCTATGCATAGCGTTTTCATAACACACACTTTCCTCAAACTTTTTGAAGACCTCCCACATACTGGCTTTGACCTTTCTTCCCTTTGGGTACTGGTTCAAGATTCCAGAATTACAACAAGGTCTGTCAGCTCCAGAGGCAAAGCCTCCCTGACCCTGAACCCTCTATCTTGCTCCCCTGCTGCTTCTATTTGTAACTTTCCCTATCACCTCTGAAATACCCCAAAGGACTTCTTTGTCATTCTGAACTCTGTCCAGCCTGAAATATTTCTCCCAAATTCTACCTTAGGGTTTACAATCAAACTCAGACCACATCCCTTCTACTAAGCCGAGTCCACCCCTGGTGTCCTACAACATGTCCAGCATTGACCTTGATCCAGCATCGGCTTTCCCTGTATCTCTCTCCCTGAAGACGACTAGCTGTAGCCTTCTGTGCCATAGAGAATGGCAGCAGCTCTCGCCCCTGACCCTGTTCCTATTTGCCCTGTAGCTCTAAATCCCTCTGAAGATTATATCACAGTCTCTGAACAATCCTAACTATCCATTCTCCAAGAAAACATGACACCTGGCTCCTCAGTCTGTCCTCACAGAAGGGAAATGGAAAATCCACAGTCTTTGGGACCAGACAGGCTTGGAATGAATCCCAGCTCAGCCCAGCTTTATTATAGGGCAGTTTCCTTACCATTTGCTAAGCCTTGTGCAATGGTTTGAAATGTATCCCTTAAATTTCATGTTTTGGGGGAACCAGCAGTTAGCGTAATGGCTATGTCGCTGGACTCCCATGTAGTCGACCGCGGTTTGCGTCCCGCACCCGGTGGCTTAAAGCTCACGCCAGGTGTGTGTGCGTGCGTGCCCAAGATCCCGAGAGGAGAATGGAGGAGAAGGGACTGAGGTGTGACCATCCCCCCTAGGGGGTGATTTCTCGCCTTGTCTCTATGTCTCTCTCTGTCTGTCTGGCGAACGCACACACCCTATAGCAAAAAAAAACTCCAAAAAAAGAGAAAAAAAAATTTCATGTTCTGGGGGGCTGGCAGGTGGTATGGTGGTTAAGAGCACTGAACTCCCACATAGTCAACCATGGTTTGAGTCCCAGACCTGATGGCCTACTTTCTCACCTCCCCCTACTCCTGTCCCTCTCTGGTCAAATTAAAATAAAAATAAATGAATAAAATTAAATAAAATAATTATTTTAAAAATCATGTTTTGGAAACATAATCCCCAATTAATATGTTGATGATATTTGGAGTTAAGGCATTTAGGAGGTAATTAGGATCAGGTAAGGTCATCAGGGTGGGGCCCTTATGGCAGCACTGGTGGTTTCGTAAGAGGAAGCAAGACCTGAGATAGCAAATGCTTCCTGTCATCAGATACCAGGGTCATGCTCTTGAACTTCACAGCCTCCAGACCCATGAGCTAAAGAAAATTTTATCCTTACCCAGTCAGTAGTACTCAATTGCAGCAACAAAAAAATGGCTAAGACATTTTAGATATATTTCTGATAAATTCCTTTCTTCCTATGAAAAGCAAGGTTGGGAAATTTCTCTTTTTTTTTTTGGAGAGGTTTTCACTATAGGGCGCGTGCGCTCGCCAGACAGACAGAGAAAGACATAGAGACAGAAAGCGAGAAATCACCCCCCCCAGGGGGGATGGTCACGCGGCAATCCCTTCTCCTCCATTCTCCTCTCGGGATCTTTGGCCCGCACACACATGCACGCACACGCACCCGGCGTGAGTTTTAAGCCACCAGGTCTGGGACACGAACCGCGGTCAACTACATGGAAGTCCAGTGACATAGTCATTACGCTAACTGCTAGTTCCCAGGTTTGGAAATTTCTGTAACCATATACTATGGGTGACCAATTCAAAAAGGATACAAGAGGGGGTCAGCAAGGTGGTATAGTGTTTGGGGCCCTGGACTCCCACATGCGGACAGAGGTTCAGGTCCCAGACCTGTAGCTTGAAACTCACATCAGGTGGAACTGAATGCATGCCCAAGATCCCGAGAGGAGAACGGAGGAGAAGAGATTGTGGCATGGTTGTTCCCCCCCACCGGGGGGTGATCTGTCGCTTTCTGTTTCTTTAGGCACACTCCCAATAGCAAAAATTGCTTAAAAAAAAAAAAAAGATACAAGAATACCTGTCCTTTGTTAATTTATAGACCCTATAGTTCTAATAACACAGAGAAACACAAAGACATACTTACCTGCTTTCTCTGGTGCTGCCTTATCTTCTCCTTCTCAATAAAGGTCAAGACTCAAGATCTTCAAGACCTTTAGAAACTCTCTCCATCATATCCCCATTTATTATTAACATCATTATTTTCTCACACAGAGTAACTACATCTTTTTAAGGTACAGTATGATTTTTCAATACAAGCAAACGGTGTGTAGTTAACAAATCAGGACAACTGGCATTTCTACATCTCACACACGTTCGTCATTTCTTTATGTTGGGAACATTCAAAGTCCCTCTTTCTACTAACCTCAGGTATACAATAAATTATTAACTATCATTTATCCTATTTTACTATGTAACACTAAAATTTGGTCCTCTTTCCCCTCATGTCTGAGAACAGGAAAACAAAAGACCCACAGAGCGTAAGTGACTTGTTGCATAATTACGTGCAGTTGTACAACTTGAGTCCAGTGGTTAAGCCCAACACACTGAGTAATTCAGGAAAGCATAGTTCAGGTGGTACCACCACTGCAAGGCTGTACTTCATAGAGCCTTAGCAGATCCTAAAGACATTCTGTGAATCTCATTTTTATATTTAATTGCCAGATACAGTATGCTTTCACAAATCTTTGACTGGTGGATTTCTCAGAGCACCGGCATTCTGGAATAGGGCCATCAAATGAAACGTTCTGAGAGATGGACATCCATTACCCAGTATGGCAGCCCTTGGCTAAGTGCGGCTAGTTAAGCACCTTGAGAGGTGGCTGGTACAAAAGGAAACAGAGTGCTCTCATTTTATTCTGTCATAATTAAATTAAAGTTAAATAACCACACATGGGTTCAGCTGAAGTGGCAAGAGCACATTGCTCCACAATGCTGGAGGCCATATGGAAGACTGGAGGTTAGGTTCCCAAGTAATCTGGACACACGGGGGCGGGGGGATGGGTGTTCATGCTAACCCTGATCCTGGATGCCTGGGAAATGCTGAACAGAGAAGGTCACTGCACAAACCCTAGACAAAAAGAGGGGGAGAAGAAGGGAGGGGAGGAGGGAGGAAGCAGTAAAAGAGGGAGGGAAGGAGGAAAGAAGCAAGGAAGGAGGGAGAGACAGAGAAAAAGAGAGAAGGAAAGAAAGGAAAAAAGGAAGGAAAGGAAACTGCAAATAAAAATGGAAATAACACTTGTGGCTAGGGGCTTCCATACTGGATAGAGACCACTGTTGTTCTTTGGGTAATTTATAAACCCAGTGCAGTAAGCACATTGAGTTTTGGTGGAAGATGGACTACTTCAGATACTTCCTAATACTTGAACTTTCTGTATCTGTACTCACACATCCATAAATAAGGATTATAACACCTTCCCCCTTACAGAGCTGGAAAGGAATGAACATATATCAGCCCCTGAAACACTGCTTAGCGCAGGGGAGATGGTTGCCCACGTTCCTTTCCACTGCTCATTCAAACCAGACACCCAGGATTTGTCTTTTACTGATATTTTCCCTAAACGGATGCAGTCATTCTTAGAAAACCAGACTTCCAGTTTTCTGGTCAGCCCTCCACTAAGATGACCAGAAAATGGAGAACTCATGAGATGAAATCTAAATAACCTTGCTCCTTTCCAACCTTCTGGGTTTTCCTCTGTCCAGATTCACTTTTGACTAATCAGCAAGAAACTGAAGCCGTTGAACCACTTTTTCTAGAAGTGGTGGTCTTCCCCTTGGAAGGCAGCCGAAACCAGAGCTGCCAGGAAGAATCCTTCACAGAAACCCTCTAGGGTCTAAATGCTTTCAGTGGCCCAGGAGGTTCCTGAGACTGCTTTCATGGCCACAGCCTCTCTTCCCTTGGCCCTGAACCCAGGGCCTGGGGTTACCTGAAGCTGCAGTGGTCGGGATGCTGGGCGGCGGCGGCTGCACGGAGCTGCTGCTCTCAGTCATCAGGCACTGGTTGCCAACGTTGTTCTCTCTCTTGACCAGGAGCTCGGCCGCGCAGGGCAGCGGGATGGGGTGGCTGATGCCCAGCTCCTCCTCCTGGGCCTGCTGCCGTCTCAGGGCCACCTGGAAGCACAGGACAGTGGGTCATCCCAGTGCATCACCTGTGCAGCTCTGCCCGAACTGCAGAAGTTCTGCCCACCCAACACCAGGCTTCTTAACTCTCGGGTAAGGTCTGAGAACCTCTCCCATCTCTGTAAAGCTACCCTGGAGCCATGATGGGAGCCAAGGCTGAGAAGTGGTTTAGGCCAGAGTACCTAGCCCACAGGAGGTACTGAGCAGACGCATGTCAAAGAACGCAGGGGTGCAGAGTACTAGAAAGGTGTTTGCTAGAGAAGAGCAGGAGTGCTGTAGAGTCAGTTACGTGAGTGCGAGAGCAGAAGCACTGACTGATTTACGAGGGAAGGAGTCCAGCATCACTCTTGCCTTCATTCTGCAGCTAAAGGCACTGTATAGACAGCAGCAATTAGTAAGATTATATTAGATCCCAAATAACTGTTTAACAGAAGAAAAGCTAACACAAAGCTACAACATAAGACAGCACACAATAAACACCCTAAGAGAGATACACCCCAATCCTAAAGGAGAAATTCAAAAATGAGATGTCTTTAAAATATAAGAATTAGGGGACAAGCAGATGATGTAATGGTTATGTCGCTGGATTCCCACATAATGGACCACGGTTTGAGTCCTGGATCCGACAGCTTAAAAAAAAAAATCATGCTGAGCCCATGTGTGTGCGTGCCCAAAATCCCGAGAGGAGACTGGAGGAGGGGTCACCCCCCTGCTAGAAGTGATTTCTTGCTTTCTGTCTCTCTGTGTCTCTCCAGCAAGCACATGCATCCTATAGCAAATATCTCTCTTTTAAAAAAAATGTATTATTTACGCAGAGCTTTGGAGAATGAGTGATAGGACTCAGACAGGCAAGGATAGAGTAGAACCATCTGGAACCATGTGGAACCAGGCAGGAAAGGCTGGAGCTGTTTAGGAAAACCTGCAGAGCCCTGTTACTCCGGGAGTGTGGGGAAAAGAGGCTGGAAAACAGGGTTGCAGTCCTTGGAGGATAAAGAGGCTGGAGGGGGTAGAAAGGGAAGGTGAGTGGGTGGAGAGAGAAAGAGAAGTATTCCAGGCAGGAGGAATGGGGAATCAGAAAGGACCTCATACAACATAAGAAACTTCTCATAGTCCTCTTCAACTTATCTGCTTTTAAATAACATTGTTAAAGACTGGGATAAAGAGGTTTAAAGAAAATAAATTGTAATTTTGCTTACTACAATACATGTAACAGAAAGAAAAACTTTCTGTTGAAATCGACTATGCTGATGAATGAAATGAGAAAGTGAAGAATCTATACCTCAGAGAACCAAATACAAGTCAAAAAAATGAAAGCCAAATGGTAGGTTAGAAACACTACAATTTATGTAGATATAGAAAATCAGTATTTCAAACTGAGAAAGCTGATTCATTCAAAGAAACTGTTACTCATAACCAAAGAATTCTTCAGCTCAGAAAAATAAACCTTTGGAAGCCGGCAAGTGGCATGGTGGTTGAGGGCGCTGGACTCCCACGAGGCTGACCACACCTGGTGGCTTGCTTTCTCACTTTCCGTCTCTCTCTCACTCTGTCCCTCTCTGGTCAAATTTTAATTAATTAATTAATTAATTAATTAATTAAAATTTGACCAGAGAGGGACAGAGTGAGAGAGAGACGGAAAGTGAGAAAGCAAGCCACCAGGTGTGGTCAGCCTCGTGGGAGTCCAGCGCCCTCAACCACCATGCCACTTGCCGGCTTCCAAAGGTGTATTTTTGTTGCATAATTACGTGCAGTTGTACAACTTGAGTCCAGTGGTTAAGCCCAACACACTGAGTAATTCAGGAAAGCATAGTTCAGGTGGTACCACCACTGCAAGGCTGTACTTCATAGAGCCTTAGCAGATCCTAAAGACATTCTGTGAATCTCATTTTTATATTTAATTGCCAGATACAGTATGCTTTCACAAATCTTTGACTGGTGGATTTCTCAGAGCACCGGCATTCTGGAATAGGGCCATCAAATGAAACGTTCTGAGAGATGGACATCCATTACCCAGTATGGCAGCCCTTGGCTAAGTGCGGCTAGTTAAGCACCTTGAGAGGTGGCTGGTACAAAAGGAAACAGAGTGCTCTCATTTTATTCTGTCATAATTAAATTAAAGTTAAATAACCACACATGGGTTCAGCTGAAGTGGCAAGAGCACATTGCTCCACAATGCTGGAGGCCATATGGAAGACTGGAGGTTAGGTTCCCGAGTAATCTGGACACACGGGGGCGGGGGGATGGGTGTTCATGCTAACCCTGATCCTGGATGCCTGGGAAATGCTGAACAGAGAAGGTCACTGCACAAACCCTAGACAAAAAGAGGGGGAGAAGAAGGGAGGGGAGGAGGGAGGAAGCAGTAAAAGAGGGAGGGAAGGAGGAAAGAAGCAAGGAAGGAGGGAGAGACAGAGAAAAAGAGAGAAGGAAAGAAAGGAAAAAAGGAAGGAAAGGAAACTGCAAATAAAAATGGAAATAACACTTGTGGCTAGGGGCTTCCATACTGGATAGAGACCACTGTTGTTCTTTGGGTAATTTATAAACCCAGTGCAGTAAGCACATTGAGTTTTGGTGGAAGATGGACTACTTCAGATACTTCCTAATACTTGAACTTTCTGTATCTGTACTCACACATCCATAAATAAGGATTATAACACCTTCCCCCTTACAGAGCTGGAAAGGAATGAACATATATCAGCCCCTGAAACACTGCTTAGCGCAGGGGAGATGGTTGCCCACGTTCCTTTCCACTGCTCATTCAAACCAGACACCCAGGATTTGTCTTTTACTGATATTTTCCCTAAACGGATGCAGTCATTCTTAGAAAACCAGACTTCCAGTTTTCTGGTCAGCCCTCCACTAAGATGACCAGAAAATGGAGAACTCATGAGATGAAATCTAAATAACCTTGCTCCTTTCCAACCTTCTGGGTTTTCCTCTGTCCAGATTCACTTTTGACTAATCAGCAAGAAACTGAAGCCGTTGAACCACTTTTTCTAGAAGTGGTGGTCTTCCCCTTGGAAGGCAGCCGAAACCAGAGCTGCCAGGAAGAATCCTTCACAGAAACCCTCTAGGGTCTAAATGCTTTCAGTGGCCCAGGAGGTTCCTGAGACTGCTTTCATGGCCACAGCCTCTCTTCCCTTGGCCCTGAACCCAGGGCCTGGGGTTACCTGAAGCTGCAGTGGTCGGGATGCTGGGCGGCGGCGGCTGCACGGAGCTGCTGCTCTCAGTCATCAGGCACTGGTTGCCAACGTTGTTCTCTCTCTTGACCAGGAGCTCGGCCGCGCAGGGCAGCGGGATGGGGTGGCTGATGCCCAGCTCCTCCTCCTGGGCCTGCTGCCGTCTCAGGGCCACCTGGAAGCACAGGACAGTGGGTCATCCCAGTGCATCACCTGTGCAGCTCTGCCCGAACTGCAGAAGTTCTGCCCACCCAACACCAGGCTTCTTAACTCTCGGGTAAGGTCTGAGAACCTCTCCCATCTCTGTAAAGCTACCCTGGAGCCATGATGGGAGCCAAGGCTGAGAAGTGGTTTAGGCCAGAGTACCTAGCCCACAGGAGGTACTGAGCAGACGCATGTCAAAGAACGCAGGGGTGCAGAGTACTAGAAAGGTGTTTGCTAGAGAAGAGCAGGAGTGCTGTAGAGTCAGTTACGTGAGTGCGAGAGCAGAAGCACTGACTGATTTACGAGGGAAGGAGTCCAGCATCACTCTTGCCTTCATTCTGCAGCTAAAGGCACTGTATAGACAGCAGCAATTAGTAAGATTATATTAGATCCCAAATAACTGTTTAACAGAAGAAAAGCTAACACAAAGCTACAACATAAGACAGCACACAATAAACACCCTAAGAGAGATACACCCCAATCCTAAAGGAGAAATTCAAAAATGAGATGTCTTTAAAATATAAGAATTAGGGGACAAGCAGATGATGTAATGGTTATGTCGCTGGATTCCCACATAATGGACCACGGTTTGAGTCCTGGATCCGACAGCTTAAAAAAAAAAATCATGCTGAGCCCATGTGTGTGCGTGCCCAAAATCCCGAGAGGAGACTGGAGGAGGGGTCACCCCCCTGCTAGAAGTGATTTCTTGCTTTCTGTCTCTCTGTGTCTCTCCAGCAAGCACATGCATCCTATAGCAAATATCTCTCTTTTAAAAAAAATGTATTATTTACGCAGAGCTTTGGAGAATGAGTGATAGGACTCAGACAGGCAAGGATAGAGTAGAACCATCTGGAACCATGTGGAACCAGGCAGGAAAGGCTGGAGCTGTTTAGGAAAACCTGCAGAGCCCTGTTACTCCGGGAGTGTGGGGAAAAGAGGCTGGAAAACAGGGTTGCAGTCCTTGGAGGATAAAGAGGCTGGAGGGGGTAGAAAGGGAAGGTGAGTGGGTGGAGAGAGAAAGAGAAGTATTCCAGGCAGGAGGAATGGGGAATCAGAAAGGACCTCATACAACATAAGAAACTTCTCATAGTCCTCTTCAACTTATCTGCTTTTAAATAACATTGTTAAAGACTGGGATAAAGAGGTTTAAAGAAAATAAATTGTAATTTTGCTTACTACAATACATGTAACAGAAAGAAAAACTTTCTGTTGAAATCGACTATGCTGATGAATGAAATGAGAAAGTGAAGAATCTATACCTCAGAGAACCAAATACAAGTCAAAAAAATGAAAGCCAAATGGTAGGTTAGAAACACTACAATTTATGTAGATATAGAAAATCAGTATTTCAAACTGAGAAAGCTGATTCATTCAAAGAAACTGTTACTCATAACCAAAGAATTCTTCAGCTCAGAAAAATAAACCTTTGGAAGCCGGCAAGTGGCATGGTGGTTGAGGGCGCTGGACTCCCACGAGGCTGACCACACCTGGTGGCTTGCTTTCTCACTTTCCGTCTCTCTCTCACTCTGTCCCTCTCTGGTCAAATTTTAATTAATTAATTAATTAATTAATTAATTAATTAATTTTTTTTAAAGAAAAAGAAACGTTAAATAATCAATTACTTAAGAGTAAGTAGTTGGGGCTGGCAGGGGGCGTTTTGGTTAGGTTAAGGAACTGGACAGCCCCACAGTTGACTACAGTTCCTGGACCTAGCAGCTTGCTTTCTCGCTTTTCCTCTCTCATTCTGTCCCTCTCTGGTCAAATGAAAATAAATAAACAAATATAGTTATATAAAATAATTCTTTAAAAAAAAGTAAGTTAAATTTACATCTCAGATTTTGTACTATTAACCAAGAGGTTTAGAAACAGAAAATCAAGGACTTTGAACAGAATAATAATTTAAAAGCCCTTGCAAACCTGAGGTATGACAATGCATCTAACTTATACCCTGATTCATACCAACTCCATGCATATCCAAAACACCTGGGTATCTATTCCATAAACTAAGGACACCTTTATAGAGACCTTCTCTCAAGCTTTCTTAAGGAATGTTATTTAAATGACAAAGGGGCAGTAACTGATTACAAATGCAATTATTTAAAAACTGTATCTAGGATCAATTGCAAACTATTTGGAAATGACTAAAAAGTAGCTATTTGAAATTTTAAAGATTTATTTAGCTCATCATAAGCCTTTTGATATGAAAATAATTAAATAAATTAAAAATACTCACATTTAAAAGTAATCTTAAAAAAAAAAGTAACCGTCATTTGCCTCAAAACGAGTACCCTACTAGAATAATTACATTTGAGAAAAAATTACACAGGCAAATTTTTTTTTTTCCAGGCAAATTCTTCACACTAACTATTTGGAATTATTTTCTACCTACAAGGACAATTTAAAAGTCCCTAAGTTCCCAGGAAGCTCCTGGTGCATTACAATGCTACAACCAAGATATTCTTTCCATCCACTTTAAATTAAGTTTAAAATCTACACAAAGGAAACTAAGGGAAATAATCTATATTTTCTTGACTTTTTATGACGTGTTAAATCAAAATATACCTAGTTTAAACACATTTTTAAAAATCTGATGTACCTAAAAATGAATTTAGGTATTTGTACAACCAGGATAGACATTTCTTATCTGAATCATTTCAATGGAGAACATTTACACATTCCTAATCAAAAGTATCACATCGTTAGCAAATACTTGTTGGTAACTTTTTGCTTTCAATAACCTGCCTTAAAATGACGAAAGGGCTTCTTGCTGCAAAGAACGTACATTATTGTCTTCCAAAAATCCTTTTAGGATACCAAGGACATCGACCAATTCCGTTAAGATGCTTAATTACTAGTTACTGAAGCTTTATAAAACAAAACCACGACTGTGGACAGATGAAACCTCGACCCTGGGCACCTTTCCCCGCGTGCACATTCCTCAACATTCCTAAACATTCTTTAAAATACGTGCAAAGTAATTTGCACTTAAACATCTAGGGCGAGACCGCCAAAGTTAAAATGCTAATAACATTTCCAGGGCTCCCAGAAAAACCGCAAGGCTTAGGGACACGGTACCCTGCGGGGGCCCCGCTCAGCCCGACCGTGCAGCCCGCGGGCACCTCGAGGACTTGTTTAAGCGCCACTCAAGTGGCAGGGGGTCCTTCTCAGGGAGCCCGGGGACCCCGAGGGGAGCGAACCCCGACAACTATCTGCTCAGAGAGCGGTGTCAGAGGCTCCCTGGACCCGCTCGCACAGCGAACCCCGAAACTCTGCTGGAAGGTGGGGTCTGGCATTCCCTATCGGGACGAACCCGCTACTCCGCTTGCAGAGTGGGGTCCGAAATGTTGCAGAGCGAACCCTGCAACGCTCTGCTCAGAGAGCGGTGTCAGCGGTTCCCCGGACCCGCGAGCACAGAGAACCCCGCAACTCCGCTGCGAGGTGCGATAGAGCCCACGAACTCCCAAATCCCGCAACCCTCCTGGGGACCAGGTCAGAGATAGGCGGGAACCCCTAGAGGAGTGAAGCCCTCAACTCTGCTCCAAGGGTGGGATCAGATATCATGAGGAGCCCCAAATGGAGCGAACCCCGCAATTCTGCTCAGAGAGTGGGGCTGGAGCTCGAGGTTCGCAGAGAGCGAACCTCGCAATTCTGCAGGAAGAAGAGGGGTCAGGAATCCTAGGGATTCACAAGCTCGGTGAACCCCGCATCCTTTTCCTACTCGGGCACGGTCATAGACGAGTCCCGACAGTGCGGTGGGAGTCCTGGGCCCCGACCTCCACCGCGCCAAGAAGATCTGCTAACACCCCCACGCCCAGACCTCGGGGCCCAGGTGGCGCCGGTCGCGTGGAAGGGATTGTATCAGAAATGCTGGGGCCGAACCCCTCTTCCTGGGCGCCCGCACTCACCTGTGCGGCCATCACGCGTTGTCTCTCGGCAATGAGGTTGCACTTCTTGCACTGGCAGTCCCGCCACATGCAGAAGCGCTTGTGGCCCTTGAGTGGGGACGCATAGCCATGGTTCCGGCAGCGCGCACACTTGGGCAGCCGCGGGGACTTCTTGCTCGTGGCGCCGAGACCCGACGACCCAGCTCCAGAGCTGCCTCCGCTGCCCCCAGCACTGGAGCTCCCAGCAGCTCCCAACTGCGCTCCGGCCGCTTTGCTGAAGCCGCCCGCCTTGCCCTGCGGCGGTGCCCCGGGGGCGTGCGGGGCCTCCGACGGTGCGGAGGGCTTGCTAAATGCGTCGTCGTTGGGCATGGTGCCCCAAGGAGAGTCGCTAACACTCTCCGGAGAGGGCTGCGAGAGAAGCGTCCCACCGACGGTCGTCTGAAGGAGGCGTGCGCGCCACAGCCGGAGGTGCAGCGCGAGTGGCGAGGACGAGACACCAAAAGCCTGGCGTGGTGGAGGCTTGCGCCCTTTATAACTTTTTCTTTTGGCGCGCGCGCGAGAGGTTCAGAACTTTTGGATACTTTTCAGAACGTTCCCGGGACTGCCTGGGCGGGAGGAAGCGTGGCCACGCCCAACGCCCCCCAACTTGAGCTATTGCGCTCCTGCTGAGTGCAAGCTAGCTCCGGTTGCGAGCACAGAGGGCATTGCTGCAGGGTCGCTGCAAGAGCACGGAGCAGCCAGGGATTGTGTGCACCCCCCACCCTCGTGCACTGCCAGGTGCTGAGGCCAGGCTCCCAGAACATGCTGCACCAAGGAAGCTGGGCTCTCCAGGTCTGGAGCAGAGTGGTGCAAGCCGCTTGCAAGAGGTGCAGACCACCGGGTGGGACGCTTTAGCCCCCTCCCCCACTGCCATGAAGCCCGTTCGCCAAGTTCCATAGGGCACACCTTAGCAGTGGCTAGTAGGGAAAATGTTTTTTTTTTCTCGTTCAAGAAAGTTAAATAGGAGAGTGAAGTCTCAGGAAAGAAAAATATCAGTAATTTATACCGACAAAAAAAATCTTAAGTTTGTGGGTTCAAAAGCATCACAAATAGTAAAGGTGGGGCCTTTCTTCGTTTACCCCTTCCTGCGCCTGTATTTGTTCACAGGATTTCTTCCTCTTGGCTCCAGGTAACTGCAGTTTTTAGTTCTAGTACTTATTGCTTCTCAGCTTTCTCAGCTTTTTATATTTGGGGGGGGGGACCCTGAGTTTTGGGGGAGGAGGTGCTTAGACGGGCATAGTCGTTTATCAAAATTCATTCTACAATTTATATCTGTGTATTCTGAGACCAGAAGATATACCTTGCTGGACTCCCACATAGTCCGTTATTCCAGTCCCGGACTCTGCTGACTTAAAACTCATGCCAAGCCCGTGTGCATGTGAACCCAGGATTCTGAGAGGAGAATGGAAGAGAAGGGATTGCAGTGTGGCGAACCCCACTGGGGAGTGATTTCTTGCTTTCTGTCTCTCTGTCTCTCCAGCAAGTGTGTACGTGTCCTATAGCAAAAATCTCAGAAAAAAAAAATCTGTGTATTCTAGTGAATGTAATTATACCTCCAAATAAACTGCCCAGCCTTTTTACTGTCCTTCCCAGGGTTCCTACCCTGAGCACCTCAGCTCAGCCAGTCTCTGCACGTGCACTGCACAAATCTGTCCCGAGACCTGATCAACTCTCACACACCCAAGGTCCAAGGCCAGCCCTTCACCTCAGGTCTGACTGAATCTCTTGGGTAGCTACCAGCTGGCCTCCTGTTTTTCAACCTTCCAGTAAATTCCATGCTACAACAAATGTCCCCTGCAGTGGCTTGGTATTGTTTTCCATGTGAAAAACAAAGTTAAGTTAAAGACCCTCCGGCTGGGTCTTAAAGCTTTTGGAGTGATTTCTCTACTCCAGCCTCTTAACATTTACCTACCAGCTTGGATGAACTGTTTGACTTTTAATGTGTCTCTTTATTCACTGATGCTTCCCTGACCTTGCAGTGGCCCTTGTCCAACCAGGGAGCTGCCCCACACCCACCTTTCTTGCTTTCCCCCAACGTTAGTATTCATCTTTTGAATTCTGGGCCCCAAATGGGAACAGGGGATGTTTCTGAAGCAGTAGGGCCACCCCCTTGGCTTCTCACCAGCATGGCTGTGCAGTAGCCATCTCTGTACTTCTGCAGTTTCAGCACTGAGCTCTGAAATCCTCAAATCCGCCTTTTGCATTCTAATACCAGGCTCCTCCCAGACCTTTGCCCTCCTCTGGCTTCTCCATTTGTTTTGTCTGTCTGAAAGTTATTTCCTGGGTACAGGAAGGTGGTCCCCAAAACTGCAACACTCTGCAAGGCTGACCCACATGGAAAAGTTCCAGAAACCTCCCTGAGTACACCGGGCAAGCCAGTACCCATGGGGCTGGACGAAGCTGGGAGTGAATTGCAGTATCGACACCCTGTGGAGGGTGCACCCCCAACCCTCCTCCCTCCCTCTCACTCATGGAAGAAATAAATAAGTCAGCTTAAACAAAATTATTTCCTAAAGAAACTTTTTTCCATATTACATTTTCTTTTAGAGGTTTTTGCTATAGGGCACATGCGCTCACCAGAAAGACAGAGAGATAGAAAGCAAGAAATCGCCCCAGAGGGGGGATGGTCACACGGCAATCCCTTCTCCTCCATTCTCCTCTTGGTATCTTGGGTACGCACGCACACGCACCCGGCATGAGTTTAAGCCATTGGGTCCGGGATTCAAACCACGGTCGTCTACATGGAAGTTCAGCGACATAGCCATCACACTAACTGCTAGTCCTCCATATTACATTTTAATACATAAACAGGAGCTGGATTTTCTCCAAGGCCCAGTCCAGGTTTAGAGAATGAAGTAGATGCAGGAAGCAGCAGCTGTCAAATCCCAAATTACAGAGGAATATTTGGGGGGCTGCCCCTCAGCAGAATCTGATGGGAGGTATAAGCCTGCAGAAGTCTGGGGGCAAGGAATCTGTGTGACTAAGGTATTAAAACATAAATGTAATGAAGTTAGCAGCCTAGTAAAGTTTATTTGTAACCCACCATGAAGGTACCAGACAGGAGATGATCAAAGGAGATAAGGAGGTCCCAAGAAAAAAACAGTCATCCAGGAAATTGTGAGTAGTCGGCCCTATTGTCTTCTGTCTTCCCTCTCCTTTTTCCAGAAACCACAGCAGCAGAGACAATGCCTACCTGTGTTTATTGACTTAGAAACAGCCCCAACACGTACTGATAACTGAGGGTGAGTAGGGCAGAGTAAGTAAAACATCTCAAAGTCAGGTAAAGACTACTTTTTTTTTTTTTTTTTTTTTTTATAGGGCGCATGCGCTCGCCAGATAGACAAAGAGAGTCAGAGAGACAGAAAGTGAGAAATCACCCCTCGGGGGGGATGGCCATGCTGCAATCCCTTCTCCTCCATTCGCCTCTCCGGATCTTGGGTATGCACGCACACGTGCCCAGAGTGAGTTTAAGCCGCCGGGTCCGGGACTCGAACCACGGTCGACTACGTGGGAGTCCAGCGACATAGCCATTATGCTAACTGCTGGTCCCAAGACTTCTTAGATATGACACCAAAAGCACAATTAATAATAGAAAAAAATTGATAAATTGGGCTTCATTGAAATTCAAAATGTGGGGACTTTCAAAGACACCATAAAAAAATGAAAGAAAAGGGCCAGCTGTGATGGCCTGGTGGTTATGTGAGCTGGACCCCACATGGCTGACTACAGGGTTTGAATCCAGAACACGCCAGCTTGAAAACAATACCAGGCATGTGTGTGTGCATGCCCAAAATGCCGAAATGGAGAAGGCATTGTGACCTGACCTGTCCCCCTGACCACACTCTCCCTATCCCTCACTACGTATGCACGTTGGTTGTTTTTTGTGTGTGTGTTTTGTTCTTGTTTTTGTTTTTTAAGATATTTGGGGGATGATAAATGTGTCTAAAAGTGGTTTGTAGTAATGGTTGTAAAACTCTGTAAACCCACCAAAATCATAGGTACGATTAAAACAATTATGGGGCCAGCAGGTAGTAAGGCAGTATAGTATAGTGGTTACGGGGGCTGGACTCCTACATCATTGACTGCATTTCGAGTCCTGGACCCAGCAGCTTGAAGCTTGTGCTGGGCACATGCATGTGCATGCCCAAAATCCTGAGAGGAGAATGGAGGAGAAGGGATTGTGGTATGGCCATCCCCCCCAGGGACTGATTTCTCACTTTTAGTCTGTCTCTCTCTGTCTCTCCAGGCAAGGACACACACTTTATGGCAAAAAAAAAAAAAAAAAAAAAAAAAGTATTTTTTAAAAAGTTATACCTTAGGGCCAGCAGGACTCCCACATGGCTGACTGCGGTTCAAGTCCTGGATCTAGCAACTCAAAAATCACACCAGGCACATGCGCTTGCAGCCCGAAAATCCCAAAAGAAGGGATGGCAGTATGACCATCCCCCATTCAGGGGGTGATTTCTAACTTTTCCTCTCACTGTTTCTCTCTTCGGTGAGCACATGCACCACGTGGCCAAATAAAAAAAAAGGGGGGGGGTCTGGCAGGTGGCATGATGGTTAAGGGCATTGGACTCCAACATGGCCGACTACACTACAGTTCAAGTCCCAGACCTGGTGGCTTTCATTTTCTCTCTCTCTTTCTCACTCTCACTCTCATTAATAAATACATAAATAAATAAAAGATAGTTAAATAAAAATTTAAAAAATGTCTCAATAAAGCTGTTTAAAATTCTGAATTAAAAGACAAGGGAGGGACCAGCAGTTAGTGTAATGGCTATGTCACTGGACTCCCACATAGTCAACCGCGGTTCGAGTCCCGGACCCAGTGGCTTAAACTCACGCCGGGCGCGTGTGCGTGTGTGCCCAAGATCTCAAGAGGAGAATGGAGGAGAAGGGATTGCGGCACGACCATCCCCCCTGGGGGGTGATTTCTCGCTTTCTGTCTCTCATTTCTCTCTGTCTGTCTGGCAAGCACACGCGCCCTATAGCAAAAACCTCTGGAAAAAAAAAAAGACAAGGGAAAAAAAAGAACCCATGGTATATGGTATGGTTTAATTTTTTTAATACAAACTAATGTATGTTTATATCTGCTTAAGTAACCTATTCAATTCTTCATGGGTGATAGGATTATGGCTGATATTCTCCTACTTTGTTTATTATCTGCTTTTTTGAAACACTTAGTATTTTCTCCAGCAGGAGAAAAACCACTATATATCGTTTTATTGGCAAGGCAATATAATATGTTAGCTAAAGGCTTAGCTTTGAATCCCAGTTATGTGACCTTAGGCGGGTTACCTAACTGCTCCGTGACTCAGTCTCCTTGTCGGTATAAAGGGGTTAATAATAATGCCTATCGTGGGGCCAGACGGTGGTTCAGTGCTAAAATGTGACTCTGTGAGGCCGAGCAATGTGGGGAAGTTCCAGGTTCACACAGCACTCTCTGAGTACAAGAGGCACACGTGTGTCCATGATCCAGCGGGCTGTAGCTAAGGGTGGATCATGGCATCAAAACACTGTCGTAGGCACTGTCTGTCTGTCTCTCTGTCTCTGTCTCTGTTTCTCATTTTTGGAAGAGATAAACATATATTTTTTTTTAGAGAAATTTTTGCTATAGTGTGTGTGCACTCATCAGAGACACAGAGAGACAGGAGAGAGAAAGTGAAAAATCACCTCCGAGGGAGATGGCCAAGCCACAATCCCTTCTCCTCTATTCTCCTCTCAGGATTTTGGGCACACATGCACACGTGCCCGGCGTGAAGTCCAGGTCCGGGACTCAAACTGCCATGTGAGAGTCCAGTGTCACAACCATTATGCCACCTGCTGGCTCCCCCCGAGGTAAATAAACTTTTTAAAAAATAATTCTTCCTTGAGGCTGGCAGGTGGCATGATGGTTAAAGGCGCAGGATTCCCACATGGCCTATGGTTTGAGTCCCAGACCTGGTGGCTTGCTTTCTTGCTTTCCTTTTCTTTCTCTCTGGTCAAATTAAAACATAATAACAACGAATGGAATTAACTAAATAAATCATTTTAAAATTAAAATAATAATGCTTCCTTCAAAGTGTTGTGAGGACACTAAATCACTTGGTATTTGTGAAGTGCCGAGGACACTATCAGGCCTGTGGTAATATGTCGTGTTTATCATTTCATAGCAGAAAGAAACGAAGAGTAGAAAGAAAGCAGGGTACACATGTAATACACCTGCCACGTGTTGGGAGGACCTTTGAAAGGTACCAATAATGAATTCTATCTACTTGTTAGAGTTTATTTTTTCCTCTCTTCCATGAGAAGAGAGACAGAAAGGAGAGAGACGCAGGCATCCCTAACAGGGCCCTCAGACTGTGAACACCCCTAGCCTCAGCCAGCCTGGGTCACAGGTATATATGCAGACGTGGGCACATGGAGACTCCAGGTGAGAACTCAGGACCTTCCCATGTGGGTCCAGTGTTGCATCACCACTGTGCCACCATTGTAGCAAACTTTAAACAAACAAACAAACGAACAAAAAAACTAACAAACCTTTTACTTCTGAGAGAGAGAGAAGCATCCTTGGCAGGGTCTCGTCATGTGGAGTCCCCTCTGCCAGCCACCTAGGTCATCAGGATCTTGGGCACACATGCACACCTTACATGTTTTCAGGCCAGTCCAGGGGTCACACTGTGGTTGGTCTTGTGGCTTCCAGCACTGCACTGACTGCACCAGCAGGCTGGGCCCAGGTCCATATACTTTACCTTTTGTCCACAGAAAGCTGTTTTAGCCCCTAGTCTTGGTGCAATGGGTCACGGGAAATTTTTCTGTGGTGGCTCTGCCCACATATGACGTGAGATACCACGTGAGTCCGAATATTCAGCTCCCTAGGGCTGACGTGCAGGTGTAAGTCAGCTGGTCTGAGCCAATGGTGTGTGGCCGTGTGTGATCAGCGTCCCAGGGACTGGTACTTGTACGAGTAGTACGGATCGAGGGAGCTGTGGGACGACTGGCAGGGAGGACCTGTGTGAGATGGAAGACTGAACTGTCCTGTAGAGGCACACGGTCTGAGGAGGCACAAAGGAGAAAAGAAGACCTCCTAGGTTGTGGGAACAGTGGGTGGAAGGCTGGGTGTTGGGAGTGAGCCTATGGTTGGGGGAGAAGGCACAGGCATGCCAGTCTGGAACAGAGGACTCGAGCGGGAGCCCAGGAGGAGATAAGGCTGCGAAGATAGCATGGCACCTTGCCTGCCACTGAGGAAGCTGGTTTCTGTCCTACGAGCAAATGGAAAATGATGGGGGGGGGTGTCCTTGAAGTGTTTGCCAATTTTGCCAATCACTATGATTTAAACAAACCACTTAGCCTCTTCCAGCCTTCCATGGGGGGCACGACAATGTCACAGGGTTAGAGATTTGTAAAATGTCCAGAAAGAGGCCTGCCACCAGAAAATGCTTGATCATGGTGGGTGGCAGATGCCGATGGCAGTGTGGACGGGAGAGCAGGAGGAATGTGAAAGCAGATAATGTTGACAGGGACCTCGCTGCAGGAAGATGCTAGGCCTGAGGTGGTAGCAGTGGAACTGGATTAGTGACCATCGTCCTCCATGCCTTGGAGTTCCCACCAACATCCGGCAGACAGAGGGCGGCAGTTGGAATGCTACGTCTTGTGGCAGGTGGGAACACAGGCCTTGTGGACTGCTTGTGTCAGAGTCCTACCTGTGCCACTTAGCTGCTGTGTGGCCAGGGGCCGCTCACTTACCCTCTCTGTGCCTCCCTTTCCTCTTCTAGAAATTGGAAATACCCTGAGAATGACTGTGAAATGCAATGATGAATGAATATAAAGGGCATAAGTGGAACCAGCAGTTGGCATAATGGCTATGTCACTGGACTCCCATGTAGTCGACCATGGTTCGAGTCCCGGACACGGTGGCTTAAACTCATGCTGGACACGTGTGTGTGCATGCTCAAGATCCCGAGAGGAGAACGAAGGAGAAGGGATTGCAACGTGGCCATTCCCCCTGGGGAGTGATTTCTCGCTTTCTGCCTCTCTGTCTCTCTCTCTTTCTGGTGAGAGCGCGTGCTCTGTAGCAAACCCCCCCCCAAAAAAAAGGGGGGCATAAGTGCCTGCAAAAGATTACACACTACCTGAGCGTAAGCTCATGTTGCCTTTTTTTTTTTAAAGAATTATTTATTCACCTTTATTTATTATTTTTTGGTTTGCTATAGGACATGTGCAACACCAGAGAGAGACAGAGAGGGAAAGTGAGAAAGCAAGCCACCAGGCCCCAGACTCAGACTACAGTTGGCCACATGGGAGTCCAGTGCCCCAAACATCACACCACCCACTGGCCCTGAGCTAATGTGGCTTTAAGGAAGAGGAACTTGGAAGCACAGATTGAAGATGAGGGAAACCAGGAGACAGGCTTTAGGGTCCAAGCAGTGTGCTAGCTCGTCCTCAGTCAAGTGTTCCCAACAAAGTAAGTGGAAGCCGCCTGGAGCCTGGAAGGTAATGGCCAAGCCTCTAGGATGGAACATCGACACGAAACAATGCTCCTCACACCATCTTAGCATCGCCCCTGTCTCACACTCCGAGGAAGACAAAGCGATAGCACAGGTGGCCACCAGGAGCAGTGAGCAAGCATGACAGCCCAGCCCCGGTGAGCACTGAGGGGGCCAGGACAGCACATCCCTGGGAGCAGGGAAGCCCAGTCTGTGCTCTGCAGGGCGAAGGCCTTCTGTGCCCAGCACCCTCGCACCTAGCCCAACAGTGTTTTGTAAGACTGCACAATAACAGATTTTTCATGAGTCACACTCTGGTGAGTTATCAGCAAAAGATTAAATCGTGTTCAGTTTGTCACCCTCTGTTTAATAGAAGAAAAATATTTTAGGTGGGGCCCTAGTTGTTAAGGGAACCCAGATCCCACATGGCTGACTGCTTTTGAAACTCAGCCCTAAGGCTTGAAAAACACACCTGGACCGCGTGCGCATGGCCCAAATTCTGACAGGCTAGAGAAATGGGGGAGACAGGATACAAGCATGACCACATCCCATGGGGTGGAAGGTGGTGTTTTCTCCTCCCTTTCCCTCTCCCCCTCTCTCCCCATCTCCCATCTCCTCTCTCCACCTCTCCCCTCCCATTCCCTCTTCCTCTCTCCTGAGCACCCATGCCCTCTGGCAACAATGACAACAAAAAAATCATTCAGGGCCGACAGTAGTTAAGGGTGCTGGACTTCCACATGGCTGATCGCAGTTCGAGTCCCAGACCTGGGGGCTTGCTTTCTCACTTCCCTCTCACTCTCTTTCTCTCTCTCTCACTAATTCTTTAAAAAATATATAAATATTGACATGTAAAAGTTTGTGATCTGAGACCAGCAGTTGGTGTAATGGCTATGTCGCTGGACTCCCATGTAGTTAACTGCGGTTTGAGTCTCGGACCTAAACTCACACCAGGCACGTGTGCGTGTGTGCGTGCCCAAGATCACGAGAGGAGAATGGAGGGGAAGGGATTGTGGCGTGACCATCCCCCCACCCTGGGGGGCAATTTCTTGCTTTTTGTCTCTTTGTCTTTCTCTGGCTTTCTGGCAAGCTCACGTGCCTTATAGCAAAAAAAACCCTGACTTTATAAAAAAAAAATAAAAAAAAAAAAAAAAAAAAGTCAATAAAAAAGTTTTTGATCTAAAAAAAAAAACAAAAAACACTGAATATGATACAAGTTAAATAATGTGATCCAGAGAAAACACATTCAGAATCTAGAGAAATCAGGAATGTATTTTTGAAATAACCATAGATGACTTTTCAGTATTAACTATTTTGAAATTACCACTATACTTGCTCGCACTAATCTACAGAAAGAATGTGACTTACCATCATTAATTTCTCTTGTAGAATAAACAGTTTACACCTTCAATAAATCTGGTTTTAGAAAGCATTTACTTGGGTCAGCCCATGGCCGGGTGGTTAAGGCAGCAGGATCCCACATGGCCAGTCCTTCTGTTTGAATCCTGGACCTGGCAGCTTAGAAAACAATCCCGGCTCGTGTGCATGAGTGCTCAAAATCCCAAAAGGAAGGAAAAATGAAGGAAAAGGGACTGCCCTGTGACCACACCTAAGGGGAATATTTTCTTGCCCGCCCTCCCTCTCTCTCTGTCTCTATGTCTCTCTCCAAAGAGTGTCCCCCTCCTCTGGCAAATGTTTTTAAAAGTATTTATTTTACAAGGTTTTTCAACGGAGAAAAAAGTAACACTATAGATTTACTTTTTGATATTTGTGAAAAGCAAACAAATGTCAAATTGCTATATTTGATATTAACTTACAAATCCTTAGTTTCATAACCATTTAAAAATAAAAGAATGATGGTGTTTTAAATTGAAAACCTACCCCCAATTACCACCTTTTTATTTATGCATGTTTAAAATAACTGCTGACCTGATGAACCGAGACTATCTCAAGAGTTGCCGGTGTTTCTAAGAGACATCAACGATCAGAGGAAACAGTGAAAACAAATGCTGGAATAAAATTTCACTTAAGAGTTTCAAACTGAATTGGAAGTTAAAATGTACATCAACAAAAGTGGTCAGACGCAACCCTCACTGGAGTCAATAGCCACTATCTTGCTGATTTCTCAGCTTGCGTACAAAATAAAAACAAGACGAAGGGATAGGAGAGGCCTCCAACACTGCTGGGAGAGATAACAATGTAAGTACGCCTGTATTTCACTATAGGCCACTGACACTGAGCTGAGAGTGAGGAATAGGAAAATGAACATTTTGTGACTGCTTCAAAGTTTAAAAATTGAAACCTTTAGTAGCCATATATATATCAGCTATTTTGTATTTTATCAAGTTGGTTTTTTTTTTTTTTTCCCCTAAAGAAGGCCCTGTCAGCTTCCCACTTTACTGACTGGTGGAAGAAAACTATACTTTTAGAGGTATGTCATAAAACAAAAATTCACCTAATTATAGAAATAAGAATTATGACCTGAGGAGCAAAATAATGAGGATGGGGACCAGCAGATGGTGTAATGGTTACGTCACTGGACTCCCACGTAGTTGATCGCGGTTTGAATCTCAGACCCAGCGGCTTACACACATTCTGAGTGTGTGTGCGTGTGTGCCCAAAATTCTCAGAGGAGGATGGAGGAGAAGGGATTGCGGTGTTGCCATCCCTGGGGGAGGGGGTGATTTCTTACTTTCTGTCTCCGTCTCTCTGGAGAGTACATGCACCCTCCAGCAAAAATTTCTAAAAAAAATAATAAAAATAATGAGGATGGATGTAATGTTTGATGGCAAGAACTAGGGTGACCATTATCACCATAATTATTGACATAAATTATTCTAAAACTATCTGTACTTATAAAATGGTGAAAATTACTTTTATTCATTTATTTACTTCTATATTGCTATAATAAATATTGCTTCAATCGATTATATTTGTATAATATACATTGATATAAAACATGTTTCTTGGAAAACAGTGAAATATTTCACCATAGGGAAAAAAGTCAGTACTGGGGCCAGCATGTGGCATGGTGGTTAAGGCGCTAGACTCCCACGAATGATCATGGTTCGAATCCCAGACCTGAAAGCTTGTTTTCTCACTTTCCTTCTCTTGCTCTATTTCTCTCTCCTGGTGAGTGCACGTGCCCAATAGCAAATCAAAAATAACAATAATAATAATAAATAAAATTATATAATTCTTTAAAAAAAAATACCAGTACCAGCACAGTTTCAAAGGTGTGAGTTAGTGCAGGAGCCACTGCCATTGGTGGATAAGTGTGCTAAAGAATTAAATAGAGGGACTAGCAGTTAGCGTAATGGCTATGTTGCTGGACTCCCACATAGTCGACCACAGTTCGCGTCCTGGACCCAGTGGCTTAAAACTCCTGCCGGGCGCATGTGCATGCGTGCCCAAGATCCCGAAAGGAGAATGGAGGAGAAGGGATTGCAGTATGGCCATCCCCTCTGGTGGGTGATTTCTCGCTTTCTATCTCTCTCTCTCTCTGTCTCTCTGGCGAGCACACACGCCCTATAGCAAACACCTCTCCAAAAAAAGAAAAAAAAAGAATTAAATAGAGAAAAACACTGAGGATTAGAGGCCTACACCAGGCTTCCTGGAAGAAGCAGGCTTTTAGGTAAGCAGTATTTGGATTACTGAGCCTGATCAAGAGAGGGTGGTAAACTGATACTAACTAGAATTAGATCTTTTAAGAAGGTACTGTGACTGTCTCAGGCCGGGTACATCCACGCAGCCCTGACTCTGTCCTCGATATTTGCATCCCCGGCGGTCCCAGTTCCCTGTACCCATCACTGGCTGCCCTACACTGTCCTTAGTGGAAGGCTTCCTACTACTTCAGTTGTTCAGGAGGAATACAATGCTGTTACTTCGCGTCCAGAGCCTTACCCAGAAAGGCTGGAGTATCTGTATTTATTACTATTTATGAATATTAATACAAACTGGAACCGATCAGAGGAAATCATCCCAGGGCGTGCCAGGAACCCACACACTCTGGTTTGCAAAGGGAAATCTCCTAGTCCTCTTCCCGGGAGCCCCAAGGTGAAGGGTTCTTGGCGGAGGCGCTCCCAGCCACCACTGTCATCTGGACGAAGCACCCCCTGCCGGCCACTAGGCTAGGCCCACGTGACTGACGCCACCTTCTACTGGCTCCTGCTGCAGCAAAGGAGACCTGCGCCAAGGAGCCTTCCCTCCCTTTGTAGGCCGACTTCCTGCCCAGAACCCCCCTCCCCAGTGATTGACAGGTAGTGTTCTTCCGCTCACACTTGGAAATATGCCTTGTTTACTCTAATGGGGGCGTGGGAAGCCCAGTAGAGTGGGGTTTGGGGTGGGGGGGTGCAGGATGAGACTGGCGTCCTCACAGCTAATAAATACCATAATCTCCAGAGTAAGACGCCGTGAAATATGTGAGTATCGCAAAGGCCATGCTTATACTAAAAAATTATTCCTTATTCATCTGAAATTCCAACTTAACTGGTATTCTGTATTATTACTTGCTAAATCGGGCACCCCTTCCTTTTAGAGATCTTTGGGAACACCATTTTCCCAAGGCCTTTTAGAAGTGGGAAAAAAGACCCCTAACCAAGAATTCTCAAGATGTGTCCCCACTTTCCAAACACAGCCAGGATGCATGGTTGCATGGCCTGTGAGTTAAGAATGAGTTTCACATGTTTGGATGGTTGAGAGAAAATCAAATGTAGAATGTTTTGTGACACATGAAGATGATAGGAAATTCAGAATTCAGTATCTGAATAAAGGTTTCTTGGAACATAACTATACTTACAGTTTCCTTCACCTAGTTTGTAGCTGCTTGGGAAACAAAAGGACAGTGTTTGATGGTTTCTTCCATAGACACCACATGGCCTTCAACCCTAAAATACTCATGATCAGGTCCTTTACCTAAATAACATGTGGCCCTGCCACAGACATCCATAGTTTTGAAACTCTCAATATGATTTTTTTATAGAGGTTTTTGCTATAGGGTGCGTGCATGCACCAGAAAGACAGAGAGAGACAGAGAGACAGAAAGTGAGAAATCACCCTCCAGGGGGGATGGCCACCCTGCAATCCCTTCTCCTCCATTCTCCTCTTGGAATCTTGGACATGCACGCACATGTGCCCCAAGTGAGTTTTAAGCTGCAGAGTCCGGGACTCGAACTGTGGTCGACTACATGGAAGTCCAGCCACATAGCTATTACACCAACTGCTGGTCCCTGATTTTTATTTATTTATTTTTTAAATTAAGATACGTAGGCCACCCTGTGGGTGGTTGTTAAGGTAGCTGGATCCCACATGGGCAACTGCAGTTTAAATCTCAGACCCAGAGGCTTGAAAAGCATACTTGGCATGTGCACATGCATGCCCTGAATTCTGAAAGGAGAGAGAGATGGAGAAGAAGAGATTGAGGCATGACCATGGCCTCATGGGCCATGGGGAGGGGTGCTTTCTCACTCTCCCTCTGTCTCTCTCTGTCTCTGTCCAGTGAATACAGTGCCCTCTAGCAAAATAAAATAAAATAAAAAGAAGGTATGTTTGTCATAATGGAGTAACATGTTTGGAAGTGTGTCTGCTTTGTAAACAGCAGGTTTGGTCTAAAATGAAGGTCCTGTCTTTGCCCTTTGGACTCCTGCTGGCTGCTGGGTTAAAGGGTAAACGTGACATAGATACTGCCCTGGAAGACTCATGGTTGCCAGGGCAGTCTGCCAGTGAAAAAAGTGTCCCACCGGAAAGTATATAAAGGACAGAGCACTCTGAGGAGTGGCTCATTTTGCCTGGGGAAGATAGAATTATGCAGAGAGACTATACCTATACCTCTCTCCTTTTTTTTTTTTTTTTGAGAGAGAGAGAGAGATTTTTTGCTATAGGGTACATGGGCTCACCAAAGACACAGAGAGGGACAGAGAGACAGATAGTGAGAAATGACACACCCTTGTGTGTGTATGTCGAGGGGGGGGATGGTTATGCCGCAGTCCCTTCTCAATTCTCCTCTTGGGATTTTGGACATGCACCCACATGTGCCCAGCATGAGTTTCAAGCTGCTATGTTCAGGACTCGAACCATGGTTGACCATGTGGGAGTCCAGCACTCTACCACCACACTACCTGTTGGCCCCAACTCCCTCTCCTACCAGGTAGACGGGGAAGGCAGAACACCCGTTTCAGCCTAGCAGGAGGACAATGATATAGATGCCTGAGAGTGCATGAACTAGTCTGAAAATGAGGAAAAATGAAATTTGGCTAAACCTGGGGAGCAGGGGTATCAGATGGGGGAGGAATGACTAAAGATAATAGCAATAATTGCGAAAATTCACATACCTACATTATACATGCCTGGCACTGATTTGAGTCATTGCTGTCAGTCCTGGTTCTCTCATTATTTCCACCTTCTAGTTGAGGAGTCAAGGTGCACAGAAGCTAAGTGACTTACCACTCTAGAAAAAGAGGAAGAGCAGGGGCCAGCATGCATAGCAGTTGAGGCACTGGACTCCCATATGGTGGACTGTGGTTCAAGTCCCGGAGCTGGTGGCTTGAAGCTCACACTGGTTGTGTGTGTGTGTCTAAATCTCAACGGGAGAATGGAGAGGGGATTTGGTATCGCCATCTCTGCTGGGGCATTTCTTGCTTTCTTTCTCTCTACCTCTCCAGTGAACACATACATCCTATAGCAAAAAGCTCTCCAAAAGAAAAAAAGAGCAGGAGTTGGGTCTGAGCTGGCATTCATAATCCTGGTCTGTGACACATCTCTTGTCCTCAGATAGGGGCAGTAGGACCAAGTGAGGAGTGGTTCTGGGACTTTCTCAAATAATTGTGTGTACTGACGGCAACTTAATTAGAGGGCTCTGCAGGCACTCTTGAAGCCACAGCAAACAAAACGAAGGGGCAGGTGATTGATATAGTGTGGTGTAGATTGTAAAAGCTGTAGAAAACCAGAGAGGGAAGAGAGGAAGATTCCTGACCACAGAGGAGCCACGGCTGGTATCAGAGGAGCTGGTCTTTCAGCTGGTCCTTTGGACATACAGACAGAAGGGGTGTAAAAATCTACAAAAGCCTTTTCCACCTTTTCTGTCTGGTGCTGTTTCCACTTGTAACCTTAGCACCTTAACCAGGCCCTATTCGGCGCCATGGGCTCATTAATGCTTGTTGAATGTATGAATGGATTTTATGACATATGTATTTTTGAGTGGTGATACATACACATGACTTAAAAATGAAAAGTTGAAAAGTTTTTCGGGGCTAGCAGTTGGCATGGTGGTTAAAGGCGCTGGACTCCCACATGGCCGACTGTGGTTCAAGTCCTGGTCCTGGAGGCTTGCTTTGTCACTTGCCCTCTCACTTTCTCGTTCTGTCCCTCTATGGTCAAATTTAAATAAATAAAGTTAAATAAAATAATTATTTAAATAAAAAGTTGAAAAGTTAAAGAGTGAAATTCCTTTCACCCCTGTCTCTAGTCACCCAGTTCTCCACAAAGGCAACTAGGTTTTACAGATTTTACAATGTTTTGCAGAGTTCTTGTATGCACGCACAAACAAATGCATACATGTTTATGTGCCCCCAACATTTTTTTTTTTGATTTGCTAGGGGATCTATGTGCTCATCAGAGGAGAGAAACAGAGGAAAGTGGGAAAGCACTCCCTATGGGGGATAGCCATGCAAGCCATGCACAATCTCATCTTTCTCTTTGGGATTTTGGACATGCATACACATGTGCCAGGCATGTTGTTCAAGCCATTGGGTCCAGGACTCACACTTCGCAGTCAGCCGTGTTAGGTGCAGTTGCCTTAACCACCTCTCCATCGACTGGCCCCACACGCAATGTTTTTCTTTTAGTTTTTTGCCATAAGGCTCATGTGCTTGTCCAAGGGAGACAGAGAGAGGAAGGGAAAGTGAGGAATTACTCCCCTGCCCAAGGGAGATGTCCACATCACAGTTCTTTCTTCTCCATTCTTCTCTAAGGATTTGAGCATGCACGTACATGCACCCATCGTGGCTTTCAAGTCACCGGGTCCAGAAATCAAATCACAGTTGTCCATGTTGTAATCCAGTGCCTTAACCACTATGCCACCTTCTGGTCCAACACACAGTATTTTTAAGTTTCTTTCTTTCTTCTGTGAGAGACAGAGACAGAGAGATAGCACCCCCAGCAGGTCTTAAGCCTGCCATCCTCCCCCAGCCTCAACCAGCTTCAGTCAATAGTCACCCTGCATACCTAGGGAGGTCTCCTAGAACTTGCCTGTTTCTCCCATGTGGGTCAGCCTCACAGAGCATCATGTTTCACTACTGAGTCACCATATAGCCCCCATGTGCGGCTTTATTTATTTATTTATTTATTTATTTATTTATTTATTTATTTATTGAGAGGTTTTTCGCTATAGGGCGCGTGCGCTCGCCAGACAGACAAAGAGAGACATAGAGACAGAAAGCGAGAAATCACCCCCCAGGGGGGATGGTCACGCCGCAATCCCTTCTCCTCCGTTCTCCTCTCAGGATCTTGGGCACACACACACACGCGCCCAGCGTGAGTTTGAAGCCACCGGGTCCGCGACGCGAACCGCGGTCGACTACGTGGGAGTCCAGCAACATAGCCATTACGCTAACTGCTGGTTCCCTGGCTTTATTTTTAATCATCAGAAAGCACATGCACTTGTCTGAGAGAGTGAGAAACCCCCATCCCCCAATGAGGCATGGTCACACTGCAATCCCTTCTCCACTTCTTCACTCTTTTGGCATTTTTGAGCATGGGCATACATGTGCCTGGTATATTTTTCAAACTATCAGGGCCAGAATTTGAACTGTTGTTGGCCATGTGAAATCTAGTTCTCACCACTCGGCTACAGGGCCAGCGCCACACAGTCTTGGATCTAAATGCTAACATAGTATCCATGGCGCTCTGCACATGGCTTCTGCTCACCATGTATACTGAGATGATTCCCTTGGTCTGTTTTACAGCTGACTCCACTGCATGATGTGCCACACTTATCCGGTCCCCTCCATTGGTCTTGTAGTCTGGTTTCTCCTTTGCTTTTAGAAATACTGGGTTGTCAGAAAAGTCATGACGTATCTTTTTTTCTGGTTTTCTATGCAAAAATATGTCATGACTTTTTTGGCAACTCAACTCAACTCAATGGGTTCCTAGGGCTGAAGGTTTGGGGGACATGGGGAGTGACTGCTAATGGTTATAGGGTTTCTTTTTGGGGTGATGGAATGTTTTTAATTGATGTGCTTGCGTTAACATTCTGGTTCTAAGACCCACTAAATTATACACTTGGAATGACTAAATTTTATGATATGTGAACTAAATCTCAATAAAGTCACTATGAAAACTCTCTGGCAGGGGGCCAGCAGGTAGTCAAAGCCCTGGACTTCCACATGACTGACCATGGTTCAAGTCCTGGACCTGATGGCTTGAAAATCACACTGGATGTGTGCATTCGTGCCTGAAATCCCTGGAGGAGAATGGAGGGGAAGGGATTGCAGTGTGGCCATTCGACTGGGGGGTGATTTCTCACTTTCCCTCTCTATCTCTCACCCTGTGAATGCACATGCCTTATGATAAAAAAACTAAATAAATAAATAAACACCCGTGACAAATAACCCTCTGGCAGAAAGGCAACAAAGAGGAGGAAGAAGGGATGGGAGGGCCCTAGAGCAGCTGAGAGACAAGATTACACAGAGGGCAACAGAGGGCCTGTGATTTGGTCCAGGTTCAGCCTGCAGTTGGCTGTGTGGCCTAGGAAAAGCCTCCCCACCTCTCTGTGCCTTGTTTGCCTCTTTAAAAAATAAAATGAAATGAAATAAAAATAAGAAGGTGGAACTTGATGACCTAGGGTATCTAATTTCCCTACTAAAAATCTACAATTTACCTCCTGTCGGGCTGGAGGAGGAGAGGTAAGGGGAAGGCAGAGATAAGAGGAAAGCAGAGATACTTGCTGGGCCCATTTTCCTCCTCTCTTTGCCCTCCCCTGCACCCTGTCCTCCCCTTGAACCCTAGGCCTTTGTTCAGCTCTCCCCAGCCCTGGACGTCCATGTATGCCGGGGAGAGAGTGAAGGTTGGGTCGGTTCAGGGTCATGAGGAGGCCTGGACAGGAGCTGCACTGTCAAATATTATCCCATTTTCTAGTAGAGATTATAAACCTTGGAAAAGAAGCAACTTGGGCAAATGAGTGAGGAGCCAAAGCAAATTCTTCAAACAGAGCTGCCTTTTTCACCTACTTTAAAGGATAACTTTCCATTATTAGGTTAATTAGCACCCTTTAATATATGGTAATGTGCTATTCCCAATTAAATATGTACATTTTAATTTTCTAATTGTGGTGAAATAAACATGAAAATATTCATTTTAACCACTTTAAAGTATGCAGTTGAATGACATTAAGTGCATTCACATGGTTGTGGAGCCATTGCCACCACCCATCCCGGTTGTCTGATTTTTAAAATTTTATAATCAAGTATTCCAGAAAGAACAAGAACCCTGTGTTCACCTCTGACTTGTTACAATCATCTGCCACCCGGATCACAATACAGATTGTTTATAGCACTGCAGAAAGCTCCCTGCTCATCAATTGCCTTTTTAGTTTGGTTTTGCTAAATTTAAGTTTTTGCTTGGGGGAAACAAAAACAAACAAACAAAAAGCATGGTTCTTTTGCAGAGCAACTTACTTGAATGCAGTCAGTATCTCAATGTTTCATTCTTAGGGTTCAAGTCCCAGTGTACTCGGCGGGAAGGCTCTGTGCTGGGACAGCCAGCACTTGCTTTTTTTTTTTTTTTTTTTTTTTTGAGAGGTTTTTGCTATAGGGCGCATGCGCTCGCCAGAAAGAGAGAGAGAGAAAGACAGAAAACAAGAAGAATCACCCCCCAAGGTAGATGGCCACACCGCAATCCCCTTTCCTTCATTCTCCTCTCAGGATCTTGGGCACGTATGCACACACACCTGGCGTGAATGTAAGCCACCGGGTCTGGGACTCAAACCATGGTTGACTACATGGGAGTCCAGCGACATAGCCATTACGCTAACTGCTGGTCCCACTAGCACTTGCTCTTCTGAGCTCCCCACTCTGCGCCCTCTGACTAGCCTGCCCTGGTTGCATGTCCCAGGGCCAGTTCAGGGATGGATAATGCTCCTGGAATGTGCTCCCATTCTCAGTGCAGATGGGACAATGGTGGCAGCCCAGCCCGTCTGCTAGACAGAGTGCAGAAGGTATTTCTACTCCCTGCCAGCTAATTTGTCGGGTAAGGCATCCACACCTGAGCCACATCAAGGACTTCAAAATGCTTCCCGGTTCTATAGCTGAATTTGAAATGACAGCTTAGCCCAATTTATGATTCTGTAGCAAAGTGAAAGCTAAAAAAGGGAAGCATTAGCCTATGATTTTTTTCTTCACAGTATTTATATCGCAGCTGGTTGGAGGTGAAGGAAGAAGAGTACAATTAGAGCTAGAGCAGCTAATTAGAGTCAAGTGAACTCATCTGACCAAAGAACCAAGAGGAAACGAGGGAAAATAATGAAGTCAAGACAGCTAAGGTTGGAAAAGTTGGACAAGAATCTTACCAGTCCCAGAGAAGGGAAGAGGTTGCTCAGTTCTGCTCGGGAAATCTGAAAGACAAAAACATACAAAAAATCTTACATGTCTTTGACTCCAACTTTTCTACCTGCAAATTGGCTCTCCACATTTTTAAAAGGTTCTTTCTTTCTTCCATGAGCGAGCGAGCGAGAGAGAACCCCAAAAGGATCTTGATACTATAATCCACTGCGAGCCTGAGCCAGCTCTGGAGCACAGACATGGACTCTGGGTGCAAACCTGGAAGCTTGCCTCTCATTATACCACTGGGTCCTCTCCAGCCCCCATACCCACATTTTTTGGTGTTTGTTTTTGTTTTTGTTAGAGGAATATGCACTCACTAGAGAGAAACAGAGAGTGAGAAAGCACTCGCCGTCAGGTATGCCATGCTGCAGTCTTTTCTCCAACTCTCCTTCCTTTAAGGATTTTGGGCACACACACACATTGCCTAGAGTGTTTTTCAGGCTGCTGGGTCTGGGAATCAAACTGCACAGTCAGCCACGTTGAGATCCAGCCACCTTAACCACCGTGCCACTGACTGGTCCCCAGATCCACATTAATACCTTCACCTGAAGCCCCATGAAAGCCTGAGTGTTTAATTCACCACTGTCTCCCTAGACTTTAACACAAGTACCTGGCAAGAAGGAAAGGCAAGAGCCAGAGAGCAAAGGACAGAGTAACCAGCTATAAAGTCCCATTTCTTTTCTTTCCTTTGTTTTCCCCTTGAATTTGCTAGAGGGTGCATGCATTTGCCGGAGAGTCTGAGAAGAGAGAAGGTGAGAAGACACCCATATATGGGTTGGTCACACCACAATCCCTTCTCCTCCAGTTCTCCTTCAGGGATTTTGGGCACACTTTGCCCAGGGTGGTAGTTGTATTTCTTTTTTTCTTGTGTGTGTGTGTTTTTTTTAAAAAGGATTTTGCCATAGGGCACATGTACTCTGTGGAGAGAGAGAGAGACAGAGAAAGACAGAGAGAGGGAAAATGAGAAATTATCCCTGGGGTGGGGGGGAATTGGCCATACCACAGTCCTGTCTCCTCTAGTCTCCTCTAAGGATCTTGGGCACACATGCATATGTGCCTAGCATGACTCAAGCAACCTGGTCTGGGACTTGAACCTCAATCAGCCGTATGGGAATCCAGTACCTTAACCACCATGCCATCTGCTGCCCACACTCAGTGTATTTTTTAAGTTGCTGGGTCCAGGACTCGAACCATGCAGTAAGCCACACGGATCTAGCTGCTTTAACCACCATGCTATCACCTGGTACTAGAAAGTTCATTTTTAACCACCATGCCACTGACTGGCACAAGAAAACCAAAAGACCCCCTACATCTTTCTTTATTATTAATATTTTTTAGGTTTTTGCCATAGGGTGCATGCACTTGCCAGAGACAGACAGGAGAGAAAATGAGAGGGGATGGCCATGATGCAATCCCTTTTCCTCCATGTTCCTCTTAGGATTTGGGGCACACACTCACGTGCGTGGATTGATTGGGCATGATTTTCAAGCCTCCGGGTCCAGGCTGCAAACCACTGATGGCCATGTAGGAATCCAGCACCTTAATCACCATGCTACCTACTGGCCCCCAAAGTCCCATTTTTGTAGTTGGAGAATATGGTCAAGGCAAAGAGGAAAGGTCACTAGGAAGACTGTCACCTATTCAGAGTGATGTCCTAGTCCAGCACTCCCCAGCTTAGGTACCTGGACACAGAAGGCCATAAACCATAGGGAAAATCTGAACAAGACAAAATTTAAAAAAAAGGTGGGGGGGAGAAAAATAAACACTTAGAAGAAATGGGGCAGAATTGCCCACAGAATGTGAGGGAAAACCTTTTTTTTGACTCAACAGGAATGAGGCAAAATAGACTCTGAAAAAAAATTTAAAAGGTAAAGCAAAAAGTATTTTGAAATTTTATTTTATTTATGTTATTTTAGAATTATTTAATTTTATCATTATTATTATTATTTAATTTGCTATAGGGCATGTGAGATCACCAAAGAGACAGAGAAAGAGAGAGATAAAGAGAGTGAGAAAGCAAGTCACCAGGTCCAGGACTTGAACCATAGTAGGCCATGTGGGAATCCAATGCCTTAACCACCATGCCACCTGCTGGCCCCATTTTGGGATTTAAAATTCTTAGCTTTCTTGATAGAACTGGGGAGTGAATGTAACCATGCGCACAAATGCTTGAATTTATCTGGCAAATCAAAACCATGGACACTTAAGGGAGGGAATTTTCTTAAGTACTCTCTCTCTCTTTTTTCTTAAAGAATTATTTATTTGTTTATTTTCATTTGTTATTATTATTTTTTTCCAATTTGACAGAGAAAGGGAAAGCGAGAAAGCAAGGTCTGGGACTTGAACCATGGTCGGTCATGTGGAAATCCAATGCCCCCAACCACCACACTACCTGCCGGCCTGGAATTTTCTAAGTAAATTATATGGACTTTAAGACAACAACAAACACATATAACTTTGTTTTTCTAAAATAAATTCTGATCTTTAGAATTTATTAGGTTTTCTGCATGACTTAATACATGATCAGTTTGGGAGTATGTTTTATGAGTATTTACAGACACTGTGGGAGCCAGCAGGTGGCATGGTGGTTAATGGACTGGAATCCCACATGGTCAACTGTGATTCCAGTCCTGGATCTAGTGGCTTGAAAGCCACACCTGACACCTGTCCCTGCATGCTCAAAATCCCAGGAGGAGAATGGAGGAGAAGGGATTTGGGCATGGCCATCCCCTCTGGGGGGTGATTTCTCTTTCCTTCTGTCTTTCTCTGTTTCTCTGGTAAGCACACGTGCCATATGGCTTAAACCAAGAAATTAACACAAAAAAGACTGTGGTATCCCAATAGCATGCGTTTTATCTATGCACACATCTATTTGTTTTCTAATGCTCCACATCCTTACTTTCTGCCTACTTGATTTGTTGATTGCTGTTGGTAAGTGTATTAAAGTGTCCCTCTAATCAGGAACTCAGATTTGTCGATTTAAGGACTCACAATTATTAAATTGTCTTAGTGCATTATACCTTCTGGAGAGTGAAATGTTACTCTTTGTCAATTTTAGTGATTTTTTTTCTTGACTTTTATTTTGTCTGCTTTGATATATTTTACACGTGATTTTGTTTTCCCTTTTTCCTTATAAATATTTTTACAATGTAAATTGAACTAACCCCAATATAAAAATCCAACACCTCAGCTCTTCTTTCTTTCTTTCTTTCTTTCTGTCTTTCTGTCTTTCTGTCTTTGTTTCTTCCTTTCTTCCTTTCTTCCTTTCTTCCTTTCTTCCTTTCTTCCTTTCTTCCTTCTCTCTTTTTTAGATTTTTGTCATAGGGTGCACACATGCACCAGAGAAAGACACAGAGTCAGTGAAAGTGAAAAATCACCCCTCCCTGGAGAAATAGCCACACTGCAGTCCCTTCTCCTCTATTCTTCTCTCTGGATCTTGGGCATGCGCACACATTCACCCAGTGGTGGTGGTTTTTTGTTTCGTTTGTTTGTTTGTTTGTTTTTGAGAGTTTTTTTCCATAGGGCGCGTGCGCTAGTCATAAAGACAGAGAGAGACAGAGAGACAGAAAGCGAGAAATCACCCCCCCCCCAGGGGGGATGGCCATGCTGCAATCCCTCCCCCTCTTTTCTCCTGGTTTTTTGTTTCGTTTGTTTGTTTGTTTGTTTTTGAGAGTTTTTTTCCATAGGGCGCGTGCGCTAGTCATAAAGACAGAGAGAGACAGAGAGACAGAAAGCGAGAAATCACCCCCCCCCCAGGGGGGATGGCCATGCTGCAATCCCTCCTCCTCTTTTCTCCCCCCTGGAGTTTTGGGCATGCATGCACACATGCCTGGTGTGAGTTTAAGCCACCGGGTCTAGGACTCCAACTGTGGTCGACTACATGGGAGTACAGGGACATAGCCATTACTCTAACTGCTGGTCCCAGCTAGTGTATTTTTCAAGCTGCCAGGTCCAGGACTCAAATTGCAGAGTTGGCTGTGTAGGATCCAGTGCCTCAACCACCACGCCACCTGCTGGTTCTTTATTCACTGTTAATGACTGTTTAACATCTGCTGTGCTTGACACCAAGGCATAGTTGTGAGCAATGCTTGGGGCCTGACTCCATGGACTTCCGTTCCATGAATGAGACAGACATTTAGTAATTAAACACAGATGCCAGTGTATACATACGGACTGTGAGGGTTGTAGGAATGAAGCCCAGTACAGAGTGCAGTGAAAGACTATAAGCAGGACAGATACAGAAGGGCGACCAAAGAGCATCAGGGAGGGTCCTCTGAGAAAGCAGCTTCACGCAGAGGCCTGAAGGACGGTCCCGGTTGTCGAGGCATACAGTGTACACAAATGAACAGCTGCGGGAGCAGCATGTGGGTTCCGCCATACGCTTATTTTCAGCAAATTGAAGGGGCTTTTGCTTCATTATAATAATACCTGGCATTTGTAGTGCTTTGTGGCTTACCAGTTGTTTTCTCAGAGCTGGGCAGGCCAGCATCATTATTCTCACTTCCAGGATTAAGATGTCAAGGCCTAAGTTGGTGGCATGCCTGTGCAGGTCACACATTGCAAAGAGGAGTGGAGTTAGAGCTTGAGCTCCGGTTGCTTAAGCAGCTTGTGTTTAAAAGGCAATTTGGGGGGCCAGCAGATGGTGTGGTGGTTAAGGTGCTGGACTCTCACATCACCAAATGTGGTTCCAGTCCTGGACCCAGTAGCTTGCTTTCTCACTTTCTGGTGAGTGCATGTGCCCTATAGCAAATAAATAAAAATAATAGCAATAGTAAAAACCTCTCCAAAAATATTAAATAAATAATTTGTCTCATCAGCGCTGTAATGAGGTTGGTCTCAGTGGGATGAACTAAGATACTGCTGTGTCATGTGCTAGTTTTGCTGTCAGAGGTTGAGTAACGTGTTTGTTATAGCTACTGACTACAGAACAGATTTCTGTGGAAATTATATAATATTGAGCCTACAACTTAATGGTCACAATTTTTTAAGGACTGGCTGAATCAAAGAATGCTAACTCCTCTCACATTCGTAAGATTAAAGATGGAAGGACCAGCAGATGGCATAATAGTTGCGTCGCTGGACTCCCATGTAGTCGATTGTGGTTCAAGTCCTGGACCGGGCAGCTTGAAACTCACATAAGGTGTGTGTACGTGAGTGCCCAAAATCCTGAGAAGAGGATGAGGGAGAAGGAATTGTGGTGTGCCCATCCACAGAGGGATGATTTCTCACTTTCTGTCTCTCTGTCTCTCCAGTGAGTGTACATATCCTATAGCAAAAATCTCTCTCTCAAAAAAAATAAAAAAAAAAGTAGCAAATAGAGTTGAAAAACCAACCTAGTCAATGAAAAACATGGGTGTTGTATGTTTCCTACTTTGCTAGAGACGATTAAACATATTCTACAAAAGGATCTGAAGTAGTAGTATTCACCTTTTTTGTTCATTTTTTCACCATCTTGAGCTTTTGGGCTGCTAATACAGAGTAACAGACTGGGTGATTTATAGGCAACAGAAATTCAGTTCTCACAGTTTCAGAGGCTGAAAGTGAGATCAGGTGCCTGCATGGCTGGGTTCTGGTAAGGGCCCTTCTCTGAGTTTCAGACTGCCCACTTCTTGTAGTTCTCCGTGGTGGAAAGAAGGTGAAAGTGCTCTCCGATGTCCCTTTCATAAAGGCACTAACCCCATCTGTGAGGGCTTCCCCCTCATGACCTAATCACCTCCCAAAGACCCCACTTCCAGGTACCATCCCATGGGGGACTGACACTTCAACAAACGACATCTGAGGAGACACAAGCAAGTATCCTATAACATGACCCCTGAGGAGCACATTGTTAATTTAATACATTTGAATTACTTAATTGCAGTTCAAGAAATTGTGGGAAAATTAACTACCAAAGAATGAGATTTTTTTTTAATCAGGTAGGGTCTGACTTTGAAGGGCTACATACTATTATAATAGCTAGAATATATATACATATATATATGTACATATATATATTTTTTGGGGGGGAGAGCTTTTTTGCTATAGGGCGCTTGCGCTCACCAGAAAGACAGAGAGATAGAAAGTGAGAAATCGCCGCAATCCCTTCTCCTCCATTTTTTTCTCAAGATCTCGGGCACACACACACACACGCGTGCTCGATGTGAGTTTAAGCCACTGGGTCTGGGACTCAAACCGCGGTCGGCTACATGGGAGTTGAACGACACAGCCATAAGCGCTAACTGCTGGTCCCAAATATATTTTTTTAAAGAATCGTTTTATTTAATGTTATTTATTTATTTATTTTGATTTAAATTTGACAAGAAAGGGGCAGAGTGAGTGAGAGAGAGGGAGAAAGTGAAAAAGTAAGCCACCAGATCTGGGACTCAAACCATGGTCAGCCATGTGAGAGTCTAGTGCCCTTAACCACCATGCCACCTGCCAGTCCCATAACAGCTAGAATATTTTGGCTCTCAAGAACCATCTTATTGAGAATTCATGGCCTAAAGGAAACAAAAGAAAGAAAATACACATCTACATCCACACCACAGAACTGAATTTTATATATATGTATATATTTTTAAATTCATTGTCATATCGTTAGGAAAGCCAAGAGGTTCTGTCCCAGCATCGCTCGTGTCAATGGAATGAAGAACAGAAAATTTATTTTTTGACTAAAGAATGGAGAAGGAAGTACCTCCCCATCCCCCAGAGGAGCAAAGCAGGAATTTTTTTTTTTTTTTTTTTTTGGCCTGAGGATACATGTGTTGACCAAAGAGAGACAGAGAGAGAAGGAAAAGGAGAAAGCATCCTCCCAAGTGAAGCATGGTCACGCTGTAATCTACTTTTCCAGCTCATCAGGATTTGGGGCACATACACACAAGCCACCAGTGCCAGGATCTGAACCATGTGAACATGGCTGTCAGCCATGTAGGATCTAGCTCCCCCAAATACTAGGCCTCAGGGCCTTTTTATTTTTATTATCATTATTATTAGTAGTAGTAGTATTGTTAGGAGGCATGTGCGCTTTCCAAAGACAGGCAGAAATAAGAGACAGACAGAAGAAGAGTAGAAAGCATTCCCCATGGGGAATGGTCATGCTGTAATCCCTTCTCCTCCATCTCTCCCTCCTTTTGGGATTTTGGTCATGCATACACACATGCCTGGCATGTTTGTCAAGGCACAGAGTCCAGGACTTGAACCACACAGTCAGCCATGTAGGATCCAGCTGTCTTTACTTCTCTGTCACAGGCTGGCCCATGCCTTCTATAATTTCATGTAACCTTCGAGAGGTTACATGCTCCCAGATTTTAAGTAGTAGAGCTGTGACTTCTCACATCTGTCACCCAACGAGTGCCCAGGCTGTGGCTCCCAGAGGGGCAGCCTTCTCTGAACTCATCTTTAACATCCAGGCAGAGTTTGTCTTTGGAGCAATCTTATCTTTTCTTCCCCATCTTGCCCCATCTTGGCCTGCTGTTTCCAAATTTTCTTGTTCCTATTCCTCACTAGAATACTTCCTTGTTCTGGATCAGTGTTGTAGAGCAATCTGATAAAGAGTTGCTTGGGATTTTTTTAAAAAATTTTTGCCATAGAGCACGTATGCTCACTGGAGAAAGACAGTGAGAGAGAAAGCGAGAAATCATCTCCCAGGGTGATGGCCATGCCACAATCTCTTCTCCTCCATTCTCCTCCTGGTACTTTGGGTACACATGCATACATGCCTGGCATGATTTTCAAGTCACCAGGTCTAGGACTTGAACTATAGTCAGCCATGTGGGGGTCTGGTGCCTTAACCATTACACCACCTGCTGGCCCCTAGCTCGGAAGATCTAGAATTCCTAGATGGTGGGATTTCAGCAGGTGGGAAGAACATCAGCAAATGGGAGTGGGGAGGTATTTGGAGACTGTGTTAGGGTAAAAGCAGGAAGTACTTGGCATCCTCAGGTAGGGAATGGAAGAGAATTTAATAAAGGGACAATTTACAGGGGTGCCAGGGGTTAAGGAAAACCACTATGGGATGATAAAGTACCCTGGGGCTGGCAACTTCAGGGAGCCATTCCCACCCTGAAGTGGCAAGGGAAGGAATAACCATGGGAATCATGAGAAGAGCTCAAACTCTGGAGAGGGCCACCTGGCAGAGGCTGTGGGTTCATCGGGGACCTGCGGAAGGGCCTTTTTACTAATAAAACCAGAATCCAGGGCTGGTCTTTTGATTCAGCAGTTAAGTGCTGTACATTGAAAGCTGAAGTCCTCATGGTTGATTGTAGTTCGAGTCCCAGCCAGTAGCTTGAAAAATATACTGGGTGCATGTGTGTGCATGACTGACGTCCTGATGGGGTGGAAAAATGGAGGAGGAGGATTGTGGCATAACTGTGCCGCATTGGGGGTGCTTTCTCCCTCACGGCCATCCCATGTACGCACATGCACATGCTCTGACAATTAAAAAATTAATAAATAAGAAAAACCAGAGTCCAGTCTAGAAAACATTAGTTAATAGTTTCAGACCTTGAAGGAAGGAAGGAAATGCAGTTGGGGATTTAAAGGTCTGGAGGGTTTGTGGGTTGTCAGAGAACAAGAATCTTCCCTCAGAATGAGACATGCCTAAGCAGAGCACCAAGAATCCAGTAGGTGGCAGAGATAGGCCATTCATCTCGAGATACTTCCATCTGTCATTGCTGGATTTGGGGACCTTGTCTTTTCTTTTTTCTTTTCTTCCATTTCACTCCTCCCCTCCTCCCAAATGATTTAACTACAAACTCCAGTAAATCCTTATCAAAAGATCTACTACATTTTGTCTGTAAGCCCCTTGCCTTAAGTTTTATGGTCAAAGTTCATGGATTCCAGACATTTCTATGTGTACCTGATGTCCATGTTACTAAACGTATGCTGTTCATTTCACTGCATAGTGGTTAATAGTTTCATGTGATCTTTAGTTTTAATAATTTAAAAAAAACATTTTTCCCATAGGGCAGAGAGAGACAAAGAGAGACTGAGAAAGGAAAAGTAAGAAATCACCCTCAGGAGGGATGGCCATGCTGCAATCCCTTCTCCTCCATTCCCCTCCTGGGATTTTGGGCACACACATACATGTGCCTGGCATGATTTTCAAGCTGCCAAGTTTGGAACTTGAACCATTGTCAGCCAGCCATGTGGAATTTCAGTGCCTTATCCACCATGCCACTTGCTGGCTCCAAAGTTAGATTTCTTTTTTTAAATCAAGGCAAACTATTTACAACTAATATGATAACTAAGTACCTTTCCAGAAAGAAGTTAGAATGTTTGTAAGTATGAACCCATGGATCCATGGATCTCAGTCCATTTGTGCTGCTACAATGAATACCACAGGCTAGGTCAATTATAAACCACCGACATCCGTTTCTCATAGCTCTGTAGGCCAGGAAGTCCAGATCCAGGCCTCCCAGAAGAGATGGCAGCATTCCAATCCCTTCCCCTCCAGTCTGCTCTCTTTGCTGTGTCTTCAACATGGCAGAAGAGCAGAAGAAAACAAACCTGCCGTCATGACTTAATAATCACCTAAAGGCTCCACCTCTCCCTCTTTTTTTCTAAGTCAGAGTTGTACTATTTGACAGTCCTCCTACTTCAGCCTTCTGGCTGTGACTCCAGGCATATACCACTGTATCTGGCTTTTAGCCTGGACTGGGAATCAAACCCAGGGGTCCCCTGTGGTTCCGGCCTGCAGAATGCTGTATCTCAGCCGCATGCACCCTTCAGGCTGGGCCCCACCTATTAATATAATTGTATTGGTGATTTAATTCCAATACACAAAATTGGAGAGACATGCAGGTCATAGCACCGTGGTGTTTACAGAAAAGTTCATTCATGCTGAGGCAAACTAGCTAAACCCAGTTTTTCTTATATGGTTTTCAGGAGCAAGGTTAAAAAAATAGAATACTTCTAAATGACTTGGTATGATCAGTTTAATCATCAAATTAGATTTCAAGTTTCAAATTAGATTTCAAAAAGCTGATGCAAGCATTCTTAACTTTCTTTGGGGTCTGTGGAGTTGGTTTACTAAGGGAGCACATTTATGAATTTATCCTAATTGGGAGTATACAATAGAGCTACCGCTTTTAAGTTTATGTGGCATTTGGAAAGTTAATCTCTCTCTCTTTCTTTTTTTTGGGGGGTGGGGGTTGCTATAGGGTGTGTGTGCTCGCCAGAGCAACAGAGAGAGACAGAAAGACAGACAGCGAGAAATCATCCCCAGGGAGGATGGCCATGCCACTATCCCCTCTACCCAATTCTCCTCTCGGGATCTTGGGCACGCATGCACACGCGCCCAGCATGAGTTTAAGCCACCAGATCCGGGGCTTGAACCGTAGTTGACTACGTGGGAGTCCAGTGACATAGCCATTACACCAACTGCTGGTCCCATTAATTGCTTTCTTTCTCTGTTGGAAAAGAGAGTACTATTATAGAAATTAAAAAAAATTCAAAAGAAGGAAAAAATTCATCTTTTAACCCTAGTACCTCTGTAGAAGGTACTAGCAATCTGATATGTTATTGTCTTCCCTTTTTCTTTCTTTTTTTTTTGGATCCTTCTTCTAAATTGCTGGGATTACAGGCACATGCCACTGGTCCAGCTTTTAGGTTGGACTGGGAGTTGACCTGGGCCTCTAGTGTAGTCCCAGCCTGCAGAGCACAGTGTGTGGTGGCATGAGCTGCCACGACTGGGCCCTGCCTTCCTTTGACCTTTGCATATTTCCGTTCATTCATAGGACAGGTGTTATGACCAACTCTTATTATGGGATCCGAGGATCTAATAGTAAAGAATAAACAAAACTCTAATATCATAAAAAAACAAAAGGTAAACAAAGGAAATAAGAGTCACTACAGCCATTCATCACCAGTGTGGAGAAACTCAAACAAGGTGATTAAGAAGAGGAAATATGGACCAGGAGGTGGCCTGGTGGTTAAGGCACTGGATCCCACATGGCTGACCCTGTGGTTTGGGTCTCAGACATTGTAGCTTGAAAAACACACTGGGCGCATGTGCGTGCATGCCAAGATCTGGAGAGAATGGTGGAGAAAGGATTGCGGCCTGGCTATTCCCTGCTGGGAGGCAATTTCTCACATCCTTTCTGTGTGTCTCTCTCCAGCTAACACACTTCTCCTATGGGAAGAAAGAAAATGAAAAAGGAAAAGGAAAAGAGAAAAGAAAAAATAAGAGAAAAGAAAAGAGGAAGGAAAAGAAGAGAAAAGAAAAGAGGAAGGAAAAGAAGAGAAGAAAAGAAAAGAAAAGAAAAGAAAAGAAAAGAAAAGAAAAGAAAAGAAAAGAAAAGAAAAGAAAAGAAAAGAAAAGAAAAGAAAAGAAAAGAAAAGAAAAGAAAAGAAAAGAAAAGAAAAGAAAAGAAAAGAAAAGAAAAGAAAGAGGTCTCTTTTTGAGATCAGGCGCTCAGGAAAAGCCTCACGAGAACACGACGTTGAGCCATGACTTGGCTTGCTAGGAAGGAGCTAGTGCGTTAATTTGGGCTGAGGGGAGAGCTCCTGGAAGGCCCCGTGGCACAAACAGGCTGAGCATACATGAGGTACTGAGAGACTCTGGAGTGACTGGGCACAGTGAGGGTCAGAGGAAGCAGATGTGGTCAGAGAGATGGGCAGAAGGTCAGATTGCGCAGACCAGGGCGAGACCGTGGGGCTTGCTGTAACTGAATCACTGTGAGTAAATTTGTAGGGATGCATTGGTCATCCTGCTTTTCTCCCTTGACATTATTAACATGCTTCCCTAATGTCGTTTTATAGCGTTCAAAGCAATCATTTGCAATCAGCTTGTACAATTCCATCAAGTGGATCTCTAATACTGTCCTTAACCATTTTCCCACTGAAAGGCATGTCATCTAAGCAAATACTGTGGAACGGTAATATGTGCTTTGCAAAACAATCTCCTTTTAAACAGGTTGCTCCGTTGTTATTGATTCCATCTGTTACTGATTCAAGTGAGTAGAAGTGAACGCTCAGCTCACTCCTCTTCTGAAAGTTCATTTAAAGGCTTTATGTTGGAGGATTTGGCTTGTTCACGTCTGATGACATTTTGTCATGTTGAGACCATGTGTAGTGATAAGGCGGCTAAGCAAGAAACTGATGGCGATCTAGCCTGCATGTTTCTCCCCGTTATATTTATTCATAAAAGGCTGGGCAAGGAACACTGCCACAGAGGCAGGGAGAATAGCTTTTGGAAGCTAGTGAGCTTGGTCTGTACTCAGCATTGAAAGCCAAGATTTTCTAGCAGTAGAAGGAAAGAGAAGAGTGTTTTCTGTAGTCAGCCGTGTTCTGCCAGGTGATTAAAATATACTCCTGGGAACCAGCAGTTAGTGTAATGGCTATGTTGCTGGGCTCCCATGTAGTCGACCACGGTTCGCGTCCCAGACCCGGTGGCTTAAAACTCACGCCGGGCGCGTGTGTGTGTGTGCCCAGGATCCCGAGAGGAGAATGGAGGAGAAGGGATTGCAGTGTGACCATCCCCCCTGGGGGGTGATTTCTCGCTTTCTGTCTCTATGTCTCTCTCTGTCTGTCTGACGCACGCACGCGCCCTATAGCGAAAACCTCTCAAAAAAAAAATATATATATATACTCCTACTGGGGCTGGTGTCTCTGTGGTCCTGTGAATGTGGTTGTCTTAGAGAACAATGTTTTGGGGAGCTCACTTTGTGACATGTAAGAAAGAACAAGACTTTTTTTCATTTGTTTGTTTTAGGTTTTTGCCATAGGGCACATGTGTTTGCCAGAGAAACAGAGAAAGTGAGAAAGCAACCCCCGGGGAGTGACTATGTCACAATTCCTTCTCTTCTACTCCCCTCTTGGGATTTTGGGCACACATGGACATGATCCTGGAGTGATTTTCAAGCCACTGGGTCTGGGACAAGAACACTGGTAGGCCATGTTGGAATCCAGTACCTTAGTCACCGTGCTTATCTGCTGGCCCCAGAAAATGTGGTTTTCAGCCATCAAAGACACAGATATTTGCACCCTGTAAGAGAGTTGACGCCTGTCTTTAGAGACCCTTGTGCATTTATGATTAGCTGTGAAGTAGTTGTTATTTCTGACCACCGTGACTCTGGAGCTGCTTATCCCACTTGGTGCCTGCAGAGAGCCAAGGGGACAAGTGTGTCCATCACAGGACCTGGAATCCTTGGGCTACTCTGAATCACTAACTGAATAGAGGTGGGCATGGGACACTTGCAGAAGAGGTCTCCCTGGCTCAGCAGCTGCAGTGTCTCTATTTCCCTTCAATTTTTGGATATGCCTTTATTTTCTCACCATCAGTCCTTTGTAAAACTACACTTTGTGAACTGGCCCTGTGGTCTAGTGGGTAAGAGAGCCAGATCCCACATGGCTGACTGGAGTTCAAACTCCAGTGCTGATGTGCCCCAAATCCTGACAAGATGAAGAAACAGAGAAGAAGGGATTGTGGCATGAACACATCCCCTTGGGGGGCACTTTCTCCCTGTCCCCCTCTCTATTTCTTTGGCAAACACACACGCCCTCTAGCAAACAAAACAAAACAAAACTCCTCAATGCTGCTTGGGCTTAGATTTCTAATACTGGAAAGACTGTAGATTTTATCTCAAATCTTTCATTAAGAACACAGAATCCAGACAGGTGACTTGTCTAAGCTCACTCAGATATTGGCAAACTTGTTCTTTTTTCCTTTTATAAATAATTTTTATGTATAAATCAGTTTTGTGTTTAACAAAGGCCACATTCATACAGGTGCATTTCAATGAATCCCCCAACCATTTTTTTCCCTAAAATAAGAGATAATTGTTATAGGTTGAGTTATGTTACCCAAGAATTTATGGCTTGAAGCCTTAACCCCCCAGTGACTCTGGATGTGACCTCCTTGTGGTTAGTTAGAATGAGGTCACACTGCCCCGAGGGGACATTTGGATACAGACATGCATGTAGGGAGAACGCCATGTGAAGATAAAGGCAGAGATCTGGGCAGTGCATGTGCAAGTGGAGGGACAGCAGAGATTGCCAGCCACCACTGGAAGATCGGGACAAGGCCTGGGACGGAGTCTCCCTTACCGCTTTCAGAGGGAACTAACCCGCCAACACCTCTATCTTGGAGCCCTAGCCTCCAGAACCTGAAGAGGATACATTTCTGTTGTCAAGACGGCTCAGTGTGTACACAACCCTAGCAACAAATACAGCTCCTGTGTGAGGCCATCTAATGAGCTTGGGAGTCGTTGTGTGTCAAAATACATGACCTATGGAAAACCTAGGACTCTCATGAAGCCCACAAATACATTATATTAATATGAAACTAATTTGTATTAGCCGTGGATCTGTAGTTTGCCAAACTGCAAATTACAAAGGTTTCCTAAAAATCTGATAGTTAAAGTCCATGGGGTTTCTAGAGACCTTGCGTTGTCATAGCCTCACCATGGTGTGTTAGGGACAAATCGTCTTACTCCGTATAGTGCTATAGTCGAGAACTAGCCGCCAAATTTAAGCTCCAAGTTAGTTGTTTGTATTTCTATTTATTTATTTACTTAGAGATTTTTGCTATAGGGAGTGTGCACTTGCTGGAGAGACAGAGAGACAGAAAGAGAGAAATCACTCCCCCTCCCCCCAACAGGGGGAATGGCCACACCACAGTCCCTTCTCCTTCTTTTGCCTTTTGGGATTTTGAACATGCATGAACACGCATCTAGCATGAGTTTTGAGCTGCCGGGTTTGGGACTCGAACTGTGGTCAACTACATGGAAGTCCAGAAATATAACCATATGCCATCTGCTGGTCCCAGTTCTTTGTATTTTTAGATGTTTTCCTTTTCTTTTCCTTTCTTTTAGTTTTGCTAGTGTGTATGCTTGCCAGAGAGAGAGAGAGGGAAAGTGAAAAAGCACCCTCTGGGGGGTGATGGCCATGGGGCAATCCCTTTCCCTCCATTCTCCTCTCACGCACACATGCCTGGCATGATTTTTAAGCTGCCAAGTCCAGGACTCAAACCGTGGAGTCAGCCATATGGGATCCAGCTCCTTAGCCTCCATGTCACCTGCTGGCCCCCTTTTCTTTTGTAACTTGCATTCTTTTTTTTTTTTTTTTTTCTTTTTCCCTTTGGAGAGGTTCCTGCGATAGGGCGCGTGCGCTTTCCAAACAGACAGACAGAGAAAGAGAGACAGAAAGCAAGACATCACCCCCCAGGACAGGATGGCCACGCCTCAATCTCTTCTCCTCCATTCTCCTCTCGGGCTCCTGGGCATGCATGCACACGCACACCCACCCGGCGTGAGTTTCAAGCCACTGGGTCCGGGATGCGAACCGCGGTCGACTACATGGGAGTCCAGCGACATAGCCATTATGCTAACTGCTGGTCCCTTGTAACTTGCATTCTGTGTAGTACAGTACATGGTAGTTATTTCAGACTTCGTTCCTTTCTCCCCCCTCGCTTTTCCTTTCTATGCTAGGGAGTGCACTTGCACATGAAAGAGAGAAAGCTGGAGAGAGAAGAGCCCTCTGCAGGGTCCCCTCACTCTACGATCCTGGGCGCCTGCATGCCAGGTGTGCTTTCAGGCTACCTGGGGAGCTGAGCCTGCAGTTGCCACGTGGCTTCCAGCCTGGCAGGGCCCTTGCGCTGCCTCTGCACCACAGCAGCGGGTCTCCTTTTCTGTCTGGAGAGTAATGCCCTTGCATTATAGGAAAAGTCACATTCCTGTTCAAATTTCAATTCTTTTCTAAGTTGGCATTTCCTTTGGCTGTCCCCGGCCCATCGGAGTCATGCAAGCATGACAGTGGACAGAGATGCTACAGAGGGAGATGAGAGGTGGACGCAAAGGGGACATTATTAAGTCCCCTCTGATCTACTTCCACCAGGTGGGAGGAAGGCATTGCTCGAAGGGGCAGCGGTGAAGCAGTTTGCTGGTGAGATGTCACCACCCTTCCCCTCCCCCAAATACTACAAGGAGGTGACCCTTTGGGGGAGCAGATGCTTGGTTTCACTCAGTGGTGAGAAGTACAGTCTTAGCATGGAATCAAGTACAGAATAACCTTTCAAAGCCTTTGTCCTGTTAAAGACTATTTACCTGAGCTGGCAGCTAGAATTATGGCCTGAAGATGAAAACATGTAGGGCAGCAAATGAAAGAATTAGTGCACGGTTAAAATGAGATTTGCCATTCAAGCAGAGAAACCTTTGCCTGTTGGGGCTGTAGAGGGGACCTTCAGAGGTCTCAGGCCAAGGACACCACTGGGCTGGAAAGGAGTAGTTTTACTGTATTTCGGCAAGGGCGCCATCCACACCTGTGTCCCAGTTCTGACCTAGCGGGAGGACAGGAAGTGGGGACATGCTGTGACTCTGTTTTACGCTCTCCCTGTCTGGCCCTCACTGTGGCTCCTGTTGGTTTGGTTTTCCCTTATTTGGCACTGAAGACTGGTGATTAGTCTCAGGTTTGGCAGCTGGCTGGGGTGCATCTCTCTTTCTTTTTTTTTTTTAGGTTTTTGTCATAGGGTGTGTGCACTTGCAGGAGAGGAGTGAGACAGAGATACAGAAAGAGAGAAAGTGAGAAATCACTGCCCAGGGGAATGGCACGAAGCAATCCATTCTCCTCCAGCCTCCTGTTAGGATTTTGGGCTTACAGGCACACATCACATGCACCATTCAAGCTGCCAGGTCTGGGACTCAAATTGCAGGTAGCACAGTGGTTAAGGCATTGAATTTTCACATGACCATCTGTGGTTCGAGTCTCAGATGTGGTGGCTTGAAACTCACACTGGGCATATGTGTATGTCTTAGCAGAAGAATGGAAAAAGGATTGCGGTGTGGCCATCCCCACTGGGAGGGGGAGCGATTTCTCACTTTCTCTCTCCCTGCCTGTCTGTTTCTCCAGCAAGTGCATGTGCCCTATGTCAAAAATCTTTAAAAAAAAAAAATAATAAAAGGGGGCTGACAGGTCAGAGTGGTGGTTAAGGTGGACTCCCACATGGCCAACCATGGTTTGAATCCTGGACCTGCTGGCTTGCTTTCTCACTTTTTCTCTCTCTGGTTCAGTTAAAAAAATAGTAATAAATTAAATTAAATAATGCTTTGAAATAATAATAGTAATAAAAATAAAAAGCATGTAAATGATGACCCACTCAGGAAGGTTCTGGATTTGTGTCTGAAGACCTCCCTAAACATTCTGGGTGCTCTTGTGCCCACGATCAGGGTGGCTGAAGGTGGGGGTGGATTGTTGTGTGAAGGTCTTGTTGCAGATGTGTGTCTGTATCTCTCTCTGCCTCTCTCTCTTGCTCATGAACAGAAAGAGAGAGAGAGAAAGAGAGAGAGATTATTAAAAAGCAAGGAGGAGTAATGGAGTAATGGTTAGGTTGCTGGACTCCCACGTAGCTGACCAAGGTTCTAGTCCAGGACCCAGTGGCTTAAAACTCACACCAGCGCATGTGCATGTGTGACCAAGAGCCTGAGAGAAGAATGGAGGGGAAGGGACTGAGGTGTAGCCCTCTCCCCAGGGGATGATTTCTCGCTTTCTGTCTCTCTATCTCTCTGGAGAGCACATGCACCCTATAGCAAAAATCTCTCTTAAAAAAACAAAAACAAAAACAAAAAAACAAGCAGCTACAAAAAGTCGTGTCAGAACCACAGCATCTAGAAAATAGCTATATCACTCTGCCTCCAATGGCCTTTGGAGAGAAAAATAATTGAACGAGTGACTTTGAAAACTGAGCCACTTTGCATGACTCATTAAACTGCCATTTTCTGCACTTTTGCCTCATGCTGTAAGAATGGTAGAATCCTATAACAATCTATACATTTAAATTCTTCTATATCTGAAAAGCTCCGTGTACAAGTGCGTTCAGACATGAGCACAAACATCAATTGAAATACAAGACAGCCATAATAGAGCTGAATGTGATAAGGCATTCTAGCATGACCCGGGTGCCCAGCCTGTTAAAGCAGGGTCCACAGTTAATTGCTACTCTTTTATTTATTATCTTTATCCCGCATTGGATACAGCTGACTTGCTACTTCCTGGGCTGAGGCCATGGCAAAGGTGGGAATGAATAATTTTTAAATTATAAAGCAATTTCTTTGTTACAAATCTGGGTTTCGATACAAATTCTAATAATTTTTCCCCCTCAGGACAGCACCCTCTGAACTCAGAAAAAATGTTCATTTTTCCCTCTTTCTGCCCCTGGCGAGCAGAAACTCAGGCATGTCTGGTTCTTAGAGGTCGTTGGCATTTTTCATGCCCTCACTGGAAATTGGCATATTCTCCAGGGGCTCCTTCTTGACACCTAAATGCTCATTAACGACCTGCCTTTTTTTTGGAGAGGTTTTTGCTATAGGGTGCATGCGCTCACCAGAAAGACAGAGACAGACAGAGAGACAGAAAGTGAGAAATCACCCCCCTCCTCCCAGGGGGGATGGCCGCGCCACAATCCCTTCTCCTTCATTCTCCTCTCGGGATCTTGGGCACGCACGCACATGTGCCCAGCGTGAGTTTAAGCCACCAGGTCTGGGACTACATGGGAGTCCAGTGACATAGCCATTACACCAACTGCTGAAAGGATCTGCCTTTTTAAAACAAATTTTTTTTTTTTCTTTTTAGAGATTTTTACTATAGGGCACATGTGCTCACCAGAGAGACAGAGAGAGATAGAGAGAAAGCAACTAATCACCCCTGGGTGAATGGCCATGCTGCGATCCCTTCTTCTCCATTCTCCTTTAGGAATCTTGGGTATGTACGCACACGCGCTCAGCCACCTGGTCCAGGATTCGAACTACAGTCAACTATGTGGGAGTCCAGCAACATAACCATTATGCCATCTGCAGGTCGCAAGACCTGTCTTACATTGCAAAGAGTGAAGCACTCTCCTGTACGAACCAGCCTTCTCTACAATCCACTTCCAACCTGTGTCCCATTTGGTTTATGAATTCCTGTTCATTTTATCAGGGTTTGTACCTCTTAGGAAATAAGGACTTTCTTATTTGAACTCTCTGTGGTTTTGAGCTGAGCCAGAATGAATGAACCAACCAGCTTTGATTTAAGAGGCATCAGGAAAACATTTTCCTTCCTGCTTATTCAACAGTTTCTTCCACTGTCTTGATGTTGCTTAAAATTTCACTGTTAGTGATTTTACCATTTGTCTTTGTTCTCTGGGAAAACCTATGTTCTCATAGTAAGCCCAATAAGCCTGACCAGTCACTTATAGCTGAGCTTGAGTAAGTTCCGATTGTAGAATCCTGTCCTGAGTGGAGGCCACGGAAAGGAGAGAGGACAGAAGAAAAGATTAAGGGTGGATGTGTCCAGGGCCACACATAGTGGAGAGACTGAGAGGGCAGAGAAACAACTGGTCACCCCCCGACTTGAGACAGCATTGACGAGTTGGGAGAAAGGATTACCAGAGATTGAAATATACAAAATATTTCTAAAAGTATATTGGAAAAAATGGAATTAAAGTACGTTTTAATTTTCCTGCAAAAAAACTTTTGAAATCCATGCATAGGCTTCTCATAATTTCCATATTCCACAAACTTTTTGAAGATCCCATGTGTATCCCAAAATGCTTTTCCTTAAAAAGAATTATTTTAATTTTATTTATTATTATTATTTTTCAAATTTTGCTGTAGGGCAAGACTAGCAGGTGGTGTGGTGGCTAAGGTGCTGGACTCCCACAAAACTGATTATGGTTCAAGTCCCAGACCTGGTGCCTTGCTTTCTCACTTTCCCTTTCTCCCTCTTTCTCTGTTTCTATGTGCCCTGTAGCAAATTAAAAATTAATAATAATGATAAATAAACATTTTAAAAATTTTATTTATTCATCACTTATTTTAATTTGACGAGAGAGAGAGAGAGAGAGAGAGAGAGAGAATGAGAATGAGAGAGAAAGCAAGCCACCAGGTCCAGGACTCAAACTGTGGTCCACCATGGTGGTGGAGTGTCCGGCCCCTTAACCACCATGCCACCTGCTGGTTCCCAATAAATAAACATTTTAAAAATTTGCTAGATGATATATGTGCTCACCAGAGAGAGATAGGGGGTGGAGGAGGGGAGAGG
>NW_006159849.1:5507495-5517902 GCF_000334495.1 Tupaia belangeri chinensis
TGAGAAAGCAAGCCACCAGGTCTGGGACTCAAACTGTGGTTGGCCATGTGGGAATCCAGTGCTTTGACCATCATACCACTGGTCCCCCCCCACACACACCCCTCCCCAGATGCTTTTTTAATTAAATAAAACTATTGCTGGGGAAGCCAGCAGGTGGTATGGTAGTTGAGATGCAAGACTCCCACATGGCCCACTGCAGTTAAAGTCTCAGACATAGCAGCTTGTTTTTTTGTTTCCTCTCTCACTGTGTCTCTCTGGTGAGCACACGTACCCTATAGCAAATTGAGCATAATACTACTACTAATAAATAAAGTTAAATAATTTTTAAAAACTTGCTGATTATAAAAGTAATTTATGCTTATTGTGGGAAATGTCATAACATATGTAAAAATATAAAAATGCCCCAAATCTTACAGCCTAGAGATGTCTAATAATTAATTTTCCCATGGTGATTTCTCATGGTCACATAACATTCCATCATTGATGTAGCCTGTTCTCTATCAAACATTTTTTTAATTTGCCAAAAGGCATGTGAACTTGTTAGGAGGTGAGGGATGTGGTGAGAAAGCACTCCCCGTGGGAGACAGCCACACCAAGATCCCTTCTCCTCCACTCCGGAGCTGGGGCATACACCCTCACACACCTGGTGTGTTTTTCAAGCTGCCGGATCCGAGATTCGAATGTACATTGGGCCATGTGGGATCTAGCCACCTTGAGCACCATGCCACGTCTGCCCCTGTCAATTTTGTGGTTGGAAATGATTATAGTGAACATTTACAACACTCAGTCCTTGTCTCAGTGACTGACATCGGTTCATTTACTCCATCTTTACAGCAGCCCAGTGAGGAGGTACAGGTATCATTCTCATTTTAGAGATGAGGAAACAGACACTGAGAGGTAGCTTGTCCAAAGCCACATGCTAGTAGAGTCGGTCCAGGACTTAGACCCTGATAGCTTGCCTCCGGGGCCTGGCTCTTTCTACTTCTGCACAAATCTGATTATTTTCTCAGGACATGTTGCCTAAGACAGGCATCTCTGGATTCAAGGTTCAAACATTGCTAAGGCACTTGAAATAACCCTAGATGACTTCTGCACACTTCAGTCTTTGGGCAATGCAGTAAAATCTTCTTTGTTTCCTTGATGTTTGCAAAAATAAAACACTTGTGTTGCTGTGGCTGACCAGCTTGGCTTCTATGTTCCTCCCAACTCTGAAGGGGCAGCTGGAGGGACCAGGGAAACAAAGTTTAGTCTGAGCAGGAGACTGAAGTCCTTGAATTACAGGCAGCTTTGGGATTTTTCTTTCTTTCTTTCTTTCTTTTTGAGAGGTTTTTGCTATAGGGCACGTGCACTCGCCAGAAAGACAGAGAGAGACAGAGAGATAGAAAGCGAGAAATCACCCCCCAGGGGGGATGGCCACGCCGCAATCCCTTCTCCTCCATTATCCTCTTGGGATCTTGGGCACGCATGCACATGCGCCCGGCGTGAGTTTAAGCCACGGGGTCCAGGACTTGAACCATAGTCGACTACATGGGAGTCCAGCGACATAGCCATTACGCTAACTGCTGGTCCCAAATTTCTAAAAACACATTTCACTTAGGTGCATCCGTAGGCTTGGCCTCCCTGTTCTTTGAGTTACCTTGGACATGAGGTGAATTATCAGTGTTATTTTTCCTGGGTTGCTTTTTTTTTTTTTTTTTTCTACCCTGGTTCTAGCGGCCACTATAGGCTTTCCTCCCCAGCCCTCTATCTTCACAATACACTCTGAGCTCTAGGGCATGGGCATCAGGGAGGTGCTCTCAGAGGAACAGCAGGGCCCACACTGTCCCTGCGCTAGGAGCCTGGAGAGATCCTTGACTAGCTGTCTGTTCCTATGATTGTTTTTGGAAGAAAAGGCTTTTTAACCATTTCATTAAAAGAGTGATCGATTGAATTATGAAATACACATTCAACAGAATATTATGAAGTACTGACATGGAATAATGCCCAAGGAGTTCAGTTAAGTAAAATAAACAAACAAACAAACAAACAAAAATACAGAAATGTACCCAACATATAATTTTTAGAAAATGTATAGAAAAAAAGGTTTCTTGAAACCAGCACATGGTGTAATGGTTATGTCACTGGATCTCTATGTAGTTGACTGTGGTTCAAGTCCTAGAGCCAGTAGCTTGAAACTCACGCCAGGCACATGTGAGTGTGCACATGCCCCAAATCCCAAGAGAATGGAGAAGGGATTGCAGCATGGCCATCCCCCTGGGGGTGATTTTTCTCTTCCTGTCTCTGTCTCTGCAGCAAACTCACATGCCCTATAGAAAAAAAATCTCTCCAAAAAAAATATAAAACCAACTTTATTGAATTTATTTATATGTGTATGTATGTGTGTAGGTTTTTACCGTAGGGTGCTTGTGCTTGCTGACGAGACACAGAGAAAGACAATGAAAGGGAAAGTGAGAAATTACCCCCCCAGGGGAGTGGCCACATCACAATCCCTTTTCCTCCATTCTCCTGGGATTTGGGGGATACACACACATACCCAGAGTGATTTTCAAGTCCCTGGGTCCAGGACTTGTACCATAGTCAGCCCTGTGGGAGTCTAGCACCATAACCACCATGTCACCTGCTGGCTCCCCAACTTCCTCTTATAATAAGGTAGAATACTTGGAGTATAACATTTAAAGATATCAAAACATATACACTCATATTTGCAAATGGGGAAAATATAAATGGCAAGGAGAAAACAGCATCTCAGAGAATATACGAAGTACTCATTGAATTGGTGTTTGGGGGAATAGAACTGTTTTCCCCTGGCGTTTTTTGTGTTTGGTAATATCACTGCTTAACTAACTATACATGATTGACGTACTTATAATGGAGATGCAATGAGAGACCAGCAGATGGCATAATGGTTATGTCACTGAACTCCCACATAGTCAACTGTGGTTCGAGTCCTGTACCTGGTGGCTTAAAACTCATGCCAGTCATGTGTGCACATGTATCCAAAATTCAGAAAGGAGGACAGAGAAGGGATTGCGGTGTGGCCATCCCTGCTGTGGGGTGATTCCTCACTTTCTGTCTCTCTGAATGAGCACACATACCCTATAGCAAACATCTTTCTTTAAAAAAGAAATGGAGATGCAAGGAAAAAAGCATGGAACCATATTAAAAGAAAATTGTAACTCTGGAAAGAAAAGAGACAAAATAGAGTAGCAGCCAGGGTAGAAGCACAGGGTCCAGGTACTTGGGTTCTCCTCCAAGATTACTGTGTGATCTTGGACAAGGCATTTGGTCTCTCTGGGCTTCACATTTTCTATCCACCTGAGGGTTCTTATCCTGACTGTACATCAGAATCACCCAGGGAGTTTTTAAAACTCTCAGTATCCTAGACCCCCTTCCCCGTGACAGGTGGGGTTATTCTGAGGTGCATATAAGGTTGAGAACACTGAGCCAGCCCGAGCTCTCTGGGGGCTATTCCCCACCACCCCCCTTTTTTTAGTTTGCTATGGGGTGTGTACCCTTGTGGAGAGGGTTAAGGAAGTGGGGGAGTAGAGACAGAGAAAGTGGATAAAGTGAGAAACACCCCCCTGGACGGATGGCCACACCAAAATCTCCTCTCCTCCATTCACCTCTTAGGATTTTGGGCACACACACACATAGGCTCATGTGGTTTTCAAGCTGCTGGGTCTGGGACTCAAATATGTGGAATCTTGTTGCCTTAACCACATTACCAGCTGACCCTCTATTCACTTTCTTTTCTTTTCTTTCTTTCTTTTCTTTTTTTTTTTTTTAAAGATTTTTGTTATAGGGCCAGAGTAACAGAGAGAGAGAGACAGAATGCAAGAAACTCCCTCCATGGGGGAAAGCCACACTACAATACTTTCTCCACCGTCTCCTGTCAGGATTTTGGGCGTGCACGCACACATGCCCATCATGAATCTCAAGCTGCCAGGTCTGGGCCTTGAACCATAGTTGACCACATGAGAGTCCAGTGCCTTAACCACTATGCCACTTGCTGACACCTTCAATTCACTCCGTTTTTACAAAACAAAATTATTTATTTAGTTAGTTTTATTTGTTGTTGCTATTACTTTTATTTAGTTATTTTTAAAAATTTGATCAGAGAGAGAGAGAAAGTGAGAAAGCAAGCTGCTAGATCTGGGACTCAAACTGCAGTTGACCATATGGGAGGCCAATGCCTCAACCGCCACCCCCACCTGCCCGCTTAATGGGAGGTGCGCCCACCTCAGCCCAGGCTCAGAACTGACCATTGGTCATTTAAATAAGTACATAGGTAGATAGTTGTGCCACTCTTGAAGAAGAAATTTGAGACACCATTTTTGTTTTTCTTTTCTTTTTTTTTGGAGAGATTTTTGCTATAGGGCGCGTGAGCTCACCAGACAGAGACAGAGAGACAGAAAGTGAGAAATCACCCCCCAGGGAGGATGGCCACACTGCAATCCCTTCTCCTCCATTCTCCTCTTGGGATCTTGGGTACGCACGCACACGTGCCCAGCGTGTGTTTAAGCCGCCAGGTCCGGGACTCGAACCGCAGTTGACTACGTGGGAGTCCAGCAACATAGCCATTACGCTAACTGCTGGTCCCAACACCGTTTGGTTTTGAAAAGTGGTTGCTCTTTGCTCATAATAACCACCTTCCACTGGGATTTTCCCTCGGCATTTGGGTGTAAAGAGCTTGCATTTTTAAAGCTGTCCAAATGCCTTTTTATGCAGCAGCCCATAACTCCTCTCCATAGGCTGCTATGCTTCATCAAGTAAATGATGCACATTTTAAAAACTGTCTGAAGGGGCATTTACCTGAGGGACTGTTATTGTGTTTGGTTTTTTATTATTTTTTCTTTCCTTTTTTTTCTTTCTTTTCTTTTTTTGTTCTTTTGAACTCTTATGGTTCATTGGGTAAATAATATCTTCTAACCAATTTTAAAATAGACATGTCTTCCAAGATGCCATTTTATCAATCGTATACACTCTCCTGCACTTCAGAGAGGGCTCTTTTGGATCATTTTTATTTTAAGTCTTATGTTAAGATATTTCATCAAACACACACACACAAATTAAAAGATCAAATCTTTAAAAACTGGTGTGGAGCAGGCATCTGACACCTGACTCCCTTTTATCCCCCTCACTCCGTTTGGTAGATTAAAAACAAAAACAAAAACAAAACAAAACAAAAACACTCTTGTTTTCTTATTTATTCTGCTCTGGTGTTACTTCTGTACTAAATTCAAGACATTTTTGCCTTAGAGCAGATAGCCCCTGTCGCTGTTCTTCAGGGAAGACACCTGTTCCGATTCCTGTGGAGAAGGTGTGGAGGCTGGGAATGTTACAACACAAGGGGGAGGTATTTAGATCTGATTGAAATGGAAGCGCACCTGCAGGACAGGGGTGCATGAGCACATCACATGACTGCTGTGACAAACAGAGCCCGTGAGAGAGCACGTGGACCCAACTGAGGAGACTCAGTAGACAATGAGAAGAATGGTAAAAGCACCATAAGACGCAGGAACTCACGTGCCTCAGGGCTCTTAGTTGCTGATAGCAGGATCCACTCAAGCTAGTTTAAGCAGAAAGGGGTTTACCACAGGACATCTGCAGGAAGGCTACAGAGGCTTTGCAGGTTACACATAGGAACAGTGCAGCCACAGGCAGTGCAGCAGGAGGAGAGAATAACACTCGAAACAAGTTGTTTCCTGACCAGCTGCGTCCCTGGTAGAATTGCCAGGGCTCAGGCCACACTTCAGACCCACTGAAGGAGGCGCTCTGGGTGGCGGGTGGGCCAGCACTCCGTGTCTTAACACGTTTTCTAGGCAAGTCGAATGTACAGTGAAGTTTGCCAACCACTGACTTCTGCTGCCGGGGGCGCACCCCCACAGCTGCTTCCTACTGTTTGGCATCTCTGAAATTAGGGACCAGATGCCTGCAGCTCTGCCATAGCTGCAGAAGAGCCACCTGCATCTTCCAGGGGGGTTGCAAAAGATCTCACCCTTCGCAGATGGCGGCTGCTTCATGGCTCCCTTTCGTCTCTGAGATGCCTGGAAGCCATCCTCTAGGTAGATCTAGGACCACATCACATGGTAGCACACTAGTTGCAAGGAACGCCAAGAATCAGAATTGAGCTTTCCAGACTCTACAGCAGAGGAGTAAGCTGGAAGGCACCTGGGATGGAGGTTGAAAGCCAGCCTGAGTCTGCCATGAGCCCGATGGCCCCTTACGGAGGTCCAGGGACTCACATGCCAACTTTTTACAGCATAGGAGGGGCGCAAATGAAAGCTACTGAGGCTGGTTACCCAGCTGCACCCCAACCAAGGTCACACAACACCCCACAGGGGCGCCAGCCCTGGGAACTCTACTCTAACCTCTTCTGGGAACACAAAGACTTTTCCCAGGGTTCAGGAAGCCTTAACTCAGATAAAGCCTGGGCTCACTGTTCCCGGAGAACGGCAATGCGGCCGATGTTAATAAAACACTTGCCGTCCCAGCTGCCTTCTACAGCCCAACGCCAAGGTAGGTGTTGTTCCCAAGGGAACGTCCCTCCCGACTTGATGAGGTACATCGTTTGCCAATACTGGATAGCTGATAAAAGTAAATCCAACTATTCACACATTTATTCTAAATTCAGATCAAGAGCTTTGTAAATACATCTTTGTATTTAATTTATACTTTTCCTGTTTTGTTTCTGTTTCATTTTCTGTAGTTTGCTCTGGGGCCCATGCATTTGCTGGAGAGAAACAGAGAAACTGAGAAGTCTCCCTTGGGTGGGGGAGGTGTGGCATTCTGCAGTCCCTTCTCCTCCATTCTCCTCTTGGGATTCGGGGCATGCACACACACATGCCTGGTGTGATGTTCAAGTGCCAGATCTGGGACTGGACCTGTGCTGTCATTCATACGGGATCCAGCTGCCTTAACCTCCATGTCGCCGGCTGGCCCTGTACTTGTCCTGGTAAATAATACTGTTCGACAGTACCAGTGGTGAGGCATATTGGGGCACCGGCTTCAAGAGCAGAAGTTAAAGTATTTGGCAGGATCTGCCCATCCCTGGGTCTAGGTAAGCCAGGAGAATTGACAACCTCAGCTTCATGTCTCTTGAGGCCCTTCTCCAGGCTGTCAATGGCTTCTCTTCTTGTCATTCTAAAGTCATCTCCTCAAAGAGGCTCTACTTGGCCACCCTAGACCCTGTCACCCACTCAGATGTCTCTATTTATCGCATGACCCTGTGCCACCATCTCAGAACTCAGTGCTCTTTTCATTTTCTGTAGTTTGCTCTGGGGCCCATGCATTTGCTGGAGAGAAACAGAGAAACTGAGAAGTCTCCCTTGGGTGGGGGAGGTGTGGCATTCTGCAGTCCCTTCTCCTCCATTCTCCTCTTGGGATTCGGGGCATGCACACACACATGCCTGGTGTGATGTTCAAGTGCCAGATCTGGGACTGGACCTGTGCTGTCATTCATACGGGATCCAGCTGCCTTAACCTCCATGTCGCCGGCTGGCCCTGTACTTGTCCTGGTAAATAATACTGTTCGACAGTACCAGTGGTGAGGCATATTGGGGCACCGGCTTCAAGAGCAGAAGTTAAAGTATTTGGCAGGATCTGCCCATCCCTGGGTCTAGGTAAGCCAGGAGAATTGACAACCTCAGCTTCATGTCTCTTGAGGCCCTTCTCCAGGCTGTCAATGGCTTCTCTTCTTGTCATTCTAAAGTCATCTCCTCAAAGAGGCTCTACTTGGCCACCCTAGACCCTGTCACCCACTCAGATGTCTCTATTTATCGCATGACCCTGTGCCACCATCTCAGAACTCAGTGCTCTCTGAAATGACCTCTTTTGTTTAATGTCCTCTTCCCACCAGAATGGAAGCTCCACAAGGGGAGGGGCTTGTCCATCATGTCCACCATGGTGTCTCCATGGCTTCCTTCCTCAGCACCGACCAAGTGCTCAGTAAAGACTGTGGAATGGGCTTCGTGTGGTGGTGCACAGTGTAAGACACTGCTGCTCAGAGCCTGGGGCTTCAGGGGAGGCCCAGGTTCAGTTCCCAACCGAGTCAGGCTGGGCGTGGTGGCTGGTGCCTGTGGTCCTGGCTGCCTGGGACAGTAGGATCCTGGCATGGTGAGACCCTATCAAGGAATCTGGCTGTCTCTCCCTTTTATACATACATTTAAAAATAAACTTGGGTGACTGAGTGTGTTTGGGGAGCCCCAGGGCCACAGTGCCGACCTCACTAGAGCGCGGTGGGAACCACAGCTTACCCTGCAGGTGAGAGCGGGGAAGCCAGGGAAACTGGTGCCTTTCCAAGGGCAGGGTGCTCGTTCTCTCTGGGGAGAGCTTCGGCAGACCTCCTGGCACAGCTGGGAGGGAGGTGCCTTTGGAAGAGGCGTCTCAGGCTCCGCTGTTAGGATTCTATTTCTGCCAGGAGGGTCGTGGCTTCCTCCAGGCTGCTCCTGAGAGTGGAGATGGGCTGCTCTCACAGTCAAGGACAGGTCCACCTTCTCTACGTCGTGCTCATGGCTTCTGGGGGTGGGGGAAGAAACCTCAAATCATAGCACCGAAGTATCTCACTCTCACACTCAGCTTAGATTAGCAGTGTGTGACCAATTAATTAGAACAGATTGTCCTATTTTTCAGAGGTGCACTTTTGTTGGAGTTTTCCTGGTTGATATGCTTTTCAAATATTTGTATCTTACTTAATATATACTTTTTTTTTTAGAGGTCTTTGCCTTAGGGTGTGTGCACTCTCCAGAGAGAGAGAGAGAGAGAGACAAAGACAGTGAGAGGGACAGTGAGAAATCGCCCTCCCAGGGGAGATGGCAACACTACAATCCCTTCTCCTCCATTCTCCTCCTGGGATCTTAAGGCACGCTAGTACGTGCCTCCAGTGTGATTTTCAAGCCATCGGGTCTGGGACTCAAACCGCAGTTGGCCATGTGGGAGTTCGGTGACGTAACCACTATACTATCTGCTGATCCCTCTTACTGTATTTTCAATGGCCAGAGATGCATGTGCACAAGACAGCACACCCCTCAGCGGGTGCGGTCATGCTGCAATCTCTGCTGCTCCCTTTCTCTGTCGGATCAGCAGTTGGAGCGTGCATGCCCTGCGCTGACATCTCACACTACTGGGGCTGACTCAGACCCTGGCTGGCCATGTGGGGTCTGACTCCCAACACACATGCTTCGTTGCTGTGGTTTGAGGTTGGCCCTGTCTTATTATTGAATATTTTTAAAAATGTAGGCACTGATGTAGTATTTCCCCTTATTTCACAGTTCTACCTTTCTTAAAATACAAAAATAAACCATTAAAAACTAAAAGTACCAGGCCAGCAGGTAGCATGGTGGCTAAAGCACTAGAACCCATATGGCTCACTGTGAGGTTTGAGTCCCAGATCCAGAGGCTTGGAAAACATGCCGGAGTTGGGGCCAGCACCTGGCATAGCGGTTATGGCACTGAACTCCCACATGGCCAACCATGGTTTGAGTCCCAGATTTGGCGGCTTGAAACTCATGCCAGATGGATGTGTCTGTGTGCCCAAAATCCCAGGAGGAGAAGGGATTGCAGCATGGCCACACACCCCGGGGATGATTTCTCACTCCCCCTCTCACTGTCTCTCTCTCTCTAGCAAGTACATGTGCCCTAGGGCAAAAATGTTAAAATGAAAAAAAGAAAAACATACCAGGTGCTTCTGTGGAACTTAGACATTTTAGGATGACTTAGCTCAGGAGATTTTGAAAATGGGCTGTAGCTAATACCTTGTCAGGTTACTGGGCATGGGAGCAGATTGAGATAGCAACTCATGTTAACCAATCCCAGATGTGTATGAGCTCACTGTCCCAGCATCAGGCGTGTTTGGCTCAGTTTTATGGCGTCGAGGTCGTGTCACTCCTTTCTGTGCTGGCCTTAAAGAGGTGGCACTTCCTACAGAAGCTCGTGGTAGGACAGTTGAGCTAAGATTTGCTTGATCTTTTTCACGTTACTTCTTCCAGATGCATCCTGCAAATGAACTGACCACGGACGACTATCTCCGTGAGCTGCTGTAGACTTCCGAATGGTGCCACGTGGAGCGTGGCTGCCATGGCTGAATTCTGTCCTCTGGAAAAAATACCTCTGTGGGAGTCTGAACCCCCAGTACCTCAGAATGTAACTGTCTTTGGGGATACGGTATTTAGAGAAGTAATTAAACTAAAATCGTGTCATTAGGATGGGCCCTAACCTGACATGACTGGTGTCCCTCTGAGAGTGGGAAATTTGTAGACACAGGGGAGCAGGAGGTGGCAGAGGAGTGACACCACTGGACACAGTGGAGAGGTCCTTGGTTTGAGTCCCAAGGTTTCTCTGATTCCAGCCTACACACATGCACATGCCCCAGAGGATGTGTGTGTGTGTGTGTGTGTGTGTGTGTGTGTG
>NW_006159849.1:5518018-5529193 GCF_000334495.1 Tupaia belangeri chinensis
GTGGCTGCCTCCAGGCTGCTCCTGAGAGTGGAGATGGGCTGCTCTCACAGTCAAGGGCAGGTCCACCTTCTCTACGTCGTGCTCATGGCTTCTGGGGGCGGGGGAAGAAACCTCAAATCATAGCACCGAAGTATCTCACTCTCACACTCAGCTTAGATTAGCAGTGTGTGACCAATTAATTAGAACAGATTGTCCTATTTTTCAGAGGTGCACTTTTGTTGGAGTTTTCCTGGTTGATATGCTTTTCAAATATTTGTATCTTACTTAATATATACTTTTTTTTTAGAGGTCTTTGCCTTAGGGTGTGTGCACTCTCCAGAGAGAGAGAGAGAGAGACAAAGACAGTGAGAGGGACAGTGAGAAATCGCCCTCCCAGGGGAGATGGCAACACTACAATCCCTTCTCCTCCATTCTCCTCCTGGGATCTTAAGGCACGCTAGTACGTGCCTCCAGTGTGATTTTCAAGCCATCGGGTCTGGGACTCAAACCGCAGTTGGCCATGTGGGAGTTCGGTGACGTAACCACTATACTATCTGCTGATCCCTCTTACTGTATTTTCAATGGCCAGAGATGCATGTGCACAAGACAGCACACCCCTCAGCGGGTGCGGTCATGCTGCAATCTCTGCTGCTCCCTTTCTCTGTCGGATCAGCAGTTGGAGCGTGCATGCCCTGCGCTGACATCTCACACTACTGGGGCTGACTCAGACCCTGGCTGGCCATGTGGGGTCTGACTCCCAACACACATGCTTCGTTGCTGTGGTTTGAGGTTGGCCCTGTCTTATTATTGAATATTTTTAAAAATGTAGGCACTGATGTAGTATTTCCCCTTATTTCACAGTTCTACCTTTCTTAAAATACAAAAATAAACCATTAAAAACTAAAAGTACCAGGCCAGCAGGTAGCATGGTGGCTAAAGCACTAGAACCCATATGGCTCACTGTGAGGTTTGAGTCCCAGATCCAGAGGCTTGGAAAACATGCCGGAGTTGGGGCCAGCACCTGGCATAGCGGTTATGGCACTGAACTCCCACATGGCCAACCATGGTTTGAGTCCCAGATTTGGCGGCTTGAAACTCATGCCAGATGGATGTGTCTGTGTGCCCAAAATCCCAGGAGGAGAAGGGATTGCAGCATGGCCACACACCCCGGGGATGATTTCTCACTCCCCCTCTCACTGTCTCTCTCTCTCTAGCAAGTACATGTGCCCTAGGGCAAAAATGTTAAAATGAAAAAAAGAAAAACATACCAGGTGCTTCTGTGGAACTTAGACATTTTAGGATGACTTAGCTCAGGAGATTTTGAAAATGGGCTGTAGCTAATACCTTGTCAGGTTACTGGGCATGGGAGCAGATTGAGATAGCAACTCATGTTAACCAATCCCAGATGTGTATGAGCTCACTGTCCCAGCATCAGGCGTGTTTGGCTCAGTTTTATGGCGTCGAGGTCGTGTCACTCCTTTCTGTGCTGGCCTTAAAGAGGTGGCACTTCCTACAGAAGCTCGTGGTAGGACAGTTGAGCTAAGATTTGCTTGATCTTTTTCACGTTACTTCTTCCAGATGCATCCTGCAAATGAACTGACCACGGACGACTATCTCCGTGAGCTGCTGTAGACTTCCGAATGGTGCCACGTGGAGCGTGGCTGCCATGGCTGAATTCTGTCCTCTGGAAAAAATACCTCTGTGGGAGTCTGAACCCCCAGTACCTCAGAATGTAACTGTCTTTGGGGATACGGTATTTAGAGAAGTAATTAAACTAAAATCGTGTCATTAGGATGGGCCCTAACCTGACATGACTGGTGTCCCTCTGAGAGTGGGAAATTTGTAGACACAGGGGAGCAGGAGGTGGCAGAGGAGTGACACCACTGGACACAGTGGAGAGGTCCTTGGTTTGAGTCCCAAGGTTTCTCTGATTCCAGCCTACACACATGCACATGCCCCAGAGGATGTGTGTGTGTGTGTGTGTGTGTGTGTGTGTGTGATTTGTGGTATAAAGGCCCTGTTGTGGGGAGGGGCGTTCTCTCTCATGGAAGAAATGAAATAAATTAATTCATTAAAAACAAAAAGCCAGAGAAAGACAATGTAAACGCCCAGGAAAACATGGCTGTCTGGAAGCTGAGAAGAGAGGCCCGAGAGATCTTTTTCTCTGCCGCCTCAGAGAGATCGAATCCTGCTGACACTTTGCTCTTGAACTCCTAGGCCAGACCTGACAGACAGTACATTTCTCTTAAGCCATGTGGCCTCTGCTGCGTTCACTGTGGAAGCCCCAGCAATGGACACAGTGGCTTATGGCCACTCTGCTCAGTGGGTACCCTGGTAGAAAGGAGACCCTTGGGGTTTGAAGGGAGGGGCTGGGGAAGATTGTGTGGTTTGATGAGTCCATAGGGATATCCCCACACAGTGGCTGGAGCTACAGTGTGAGACTTTCAGAGGCAACTCTAAGATTGGTAAACTTTCAGTTTCCATGGGATATTGTGGAATCATCTCTTTTGAAAGTCTCTAAAAACAGAGTGGACTCTCACTTGCCTACTAGGGCAATATTGTAGAGCAGAAAGCAGAAATTATGGAGTAGCTGTTAAGAGGCTTGCTTTTAGTCTTTTCTGTGCTATTGTATCAGTCAGGATGGGCCAGGTTATGTTGCAGTAACATGTACAAATTCCAAATTTCAGCAGCTTAAAATGACAAATGTGTTGGGAACAGCAGTGTAATGGTTACATCGCTGGACTTCCACATAGTCAGCCACAGCTCAAGTCCTGGATCCAGTAGCTTAAAACTCACACTGGGCATATGTGTGTGCGTGCCCAAAATCCCAAAAGGAGAACGGAGGAGAAAGGATTGCAGCATGGCCATCCCCTCTGGGGGGTGATTTCTTGCTTTCTTGCTTTCTCTCTCTCTCTAGAACATGTACATGCCCTATAGCAAAAATCTCTCTTAGAAAACAAATGTGACAAAGGTGTTTCACTTTGTTTTGATTTTGTCCACCGAGGGCTGGGACTCTGCCCTACAGCCTTTCTCAAGGCCCCAGGCCAGTGGAGCAGCCCCTCTCTGAAACATGGCTGGTCATGGTGATACAGGGAAAGGGGGTTCTGGATGGTCTCACGCTGGCAGTGAAGTGCTCAGACCCAGCCATGACTCATGTACTTCTGCTCATGGCTCAATTGTCAGAGCTCGTCATTCAGTCCTTTCCAACCACAAGGGGGTCAGGAAATGCAACCCTACTGTGTACCTGCAACAGGAGAAAGCCAGAGCGCCCGGTGTCAGAATGTACCCATTCCTCTCCCGTGTGCCTGAGAGTCTGAACTTCTCATCCAGCATCGAATTCCATGTTCAGATTCCCAAGACGGTCTACTGTGGAGAATGAGTCACAGTCTTGTTGGTCTGGCGTACGGCTTCTCTTGATCTGGAATTACTGACTCTGGAGTGCTGTTTCTATGGGCCTGGAAGTGGTCTGTACTGTCCCGTCCCTGAGAAGATGCAGGCTCGGCACTGCACGCAGGGAAGGCCGGTCCATCTACTGAAGGGCACTTGCAGGCAGGGTAAGCTTCCACTCAGGCCTGGTGCCATCTATTTCCTTACAGTTATTGGCCAGTGTTTCTGCACTACAGAGAACTTTATAATATTCTTAATCATTTCAAAGTCATTCTGCTAACCTGTAATTGCCTGTGGGTCTCTTTCCTCTGTTTTCTCAAGCATTTCTGTATGATTACCTAGAATCACTGTCAAATTTGCATTTTAATAGCCAGCCTGGTTTCTTTGTGGCAGGGCTAGTATGGTAACTGCAAGTATTTTGCTAGTCATGATGGGCACAAACTAGTTGCCAGAACATAAAGTAATTGGCAGAGAAGGACTTCAGCAGAGTAAATAGCACACGCTGCAAAGCACTCTCCCCTCACCCTCACGTGCAAGGTGAGCTGTCGCTGGCCGGGGGCATTTACAATACAACTGCTCACGGACCAACAGCAGGGGTACAGGAATGGGTGGCTTTTTCCTATAGTCACTATTTTAATTCATGACAGTGTCTCAGAGACCTTATCCAGTCAGTACTACATTGTGATTAATAGCGAAGGGGAGGGGACCAGCAGATGGCATAATGATTACATCATTGGACTCTCACATAGTTGACCACAGTTTGAGTCCCAGACCTGGTGGCTTAAAACTCACGCTGGGTGCGTGTGCGTGTGTGCCCAAGATCCCGAGAGGCAAATGGAGGAGAAGGAATTGTGGTGTGGCCATCCCCCTGGGGGGTGATTTCTTGTTTCTGTCTCTCTGGCGAGTGCACATGCCCTATAGCAAAAATCTCTCTTAAAAAAATAGTAAAGGAGATAAAGGAGAGAGCTGTATTGCAGAAATAATGCAGATAAAAAGAATAAAGTGATGGCGGGTGCGGGAGAAGTGCTGTGGGACGGCCGTATTCATCGCAACAGCTCACGTGTGAAGAGAATGCTCGGAACTTGACAGGCTGGTGAATATTTAGGTGACCATGTGAAAGAGCTGGGGAATGCATAAGACTTAAATATGCAATTCAGAGAGAAGAGCTCATGCAAAAGCATCAGAGGGGACATTGTGGCCGAGAGGGTGGTAGGTGAGCAAGAAAGGTGGGTGAGGTGAGAATAGGAGGGTTGTGTCAAAGGCCAGAGACTGGGCTTGACTGTGAGCCACTGAAAGCTATGGAAGGGTTCTGATCCAGGGAACCATGGCTTATGGTCTTATCAAAGGCATCCCATCCTCACACGGGGAGAAAGTCCCTAGTGACCTTCTTGACCCTAAAGGTTATATATTGATGATAGGTGATGTTTCCCATCCAGAGCGTCAAGCCTTCACAGGGGTTGTCTTCGGAAAAGCCAAGAGAGGGGCCAGCAAGTGGCATTGTGGTTAGGATGCTGAACCCCCACGTGACTGACCACGGTTTGAGTCCCAGACCTGATGGTTTGCTTTCTCACGCTCTCATGAGTGCACATGCCCTATGGAAAATTTAAAATAATAATAATAAATAAATTAAATTAAATAAATAATTCTTAAAAATAAAAGCCAAAAGAAGGACCAGCAGATGGCGTAATGGTTACATCACTGGACTCCCATGTAGCCGACTGTCGAGTCCCCGACCCAGAGGCTTAAAACTCACTCTGGGCACATGGGCAAGTGTGCCCAAAATCCTGAGAGGAGACTGGAAGAGAAGGGATTGTGGCATGGGCATCCCCCTAGGATGATTTCTCACTTTCTGTGTCTCTGTCTGTCTCTGTCTTGTCTTGGCAAGTACACATGCCCTATAGCAAAATATGCTCTTAAAAAAAAAAAAAAAAAAGCCGAGAGTTTCTTCTGGAGGCTGTCCTTTCCCTGGGGCTATGGTGCTAGAGAGGAAAGAGACCTCAACCACAATGTGGAGAATGTGGGTTCCCGCTTAGATTTATTTCCATAACATCAAGCACTAAATCTAACTTCTGTGGGACTTAATTTCCTTATTTGAAGGTGGACATAAAAATGATACTTGAGCCAGTTGGTTCTTCGGAGGCAGGTGAATGAGCTAAACCAATTTGCACCTGTTTGGCTCTCTAAACGTGTAACATCGAGAATTTAGAAACATCCTTTTGCTTGTTTGTTTGTTTGTTTTTTAACCATAGGATGCATGTGCTTGCCAGAAACAGAGAGGCAGAAAAAGAGAGAGGGAAAGGGAGAAGCCATCCCCTGGTTTATAAAGGTAAAGTGGCCTGCCTAAGGTCTAAGCTGGTGATGAGGAAGCTGGGAGTTTAAGTTGGCTCTGTCTGTTCCCACAGCTCCCCCTGCCCCACTGCCGCATGGTGGGCTTGGTCTACATGGCAGAGCATCGGGGTGGGTTGTATGGTGACAGTGATGACTTTACTGTGGGAATGCCTGAGGACTCCATTCTCAGAGAACATACTGAGGTTGGTGCAGTACCGAAATATAACACAAGGTGGCAGAGTGTCCCAGGGCAGACAGCTCCCCAGGCCTGAATCGGCTGGCTAGTGTTCTTGTTTCCTGAATTGTTCTATGAATACATTTTTTTAAATGTGCAACTATTAAATATATGCCTAAGTTATAAATGTTTCATACTTTACTGCAAGACATGAAGGGTGAATTAATGTATGAAAAATAAAAGTGGAAAGAAAAGAGAGCAGTGATGTGTATCAACACTATAAAAGGCCAAGATTCTATTAAAATCATTCCTTTAAAAAGAGATTTTAAAGACTTTTTAAAAATCTTTACTAAGAGTTTTTAAAAAGAATTTTAAGGACCAGCCAATGGCGTAATGGTTACGTTGCTGGACTCCCATGCAGTCAACCACAGTTCAAGTCCCAGACCTGCAGGCTTAAACTTATGCTGGGTGTGCATGTCTGCACAAAATCCCGAGACTAGAATGGAGGAGAAAGGATTGTGGCATGACCATCCCCTGGGGGTTGATTTCTTGCTTTCTGTCTCTCTCCAGCAAGAGCATGTGCCCTATAGCAAAAATCTCTCTCTAAAAAAAAAAAAAAAGGAATGTAATAATAAATTCTTTCAATCTTTCATTTACAAACACTGAATAGCAAAATGGCAAATTCAATTCCTACCTAGTTTTTAAAAGAAGACATCCTTAAATTTCCTTTTCCTTTTTTTTTAGAGAGAGAGAGAGAGAGAAAGAGGTTTTTGCTATGGGGCTTGTGTGTTCGCCAGAAAGACAGAGAGAGACAGAGAGACAGAAAGTGAGAAGTCACCCCCAGGGGGATGGCCACGTCGCAATCCCTTCTCTTCCATTCTCCTCTTGGGATCTTGGGCATGCGCGCACACGCGCCCAGCGTGAGTTTAAGCCACAGGGTCCAGGGCTCGAATCGTGGTCAGCTACGTGGGAGTTCATGGCATAGCCACTGTGCCAACTGCTGGTCCCTCCGCCCCTTTCCTTAGTTTTACTGAAGGGGAAATATCTTTCTTCCAGTTATGGAAGGAAGCACATACTACCTCATTTCGTGGGAGAGAACCTACTTTGGTGAGGTTTTCTTTCAGTTTTACAGTAGTTAGGAGGATAGTACTGAAGCTTGAAATCATGCCGTGCTTCTACTACAGGCGCAGGTAGGCCCATCTCTTGGCATTGCCCGCGGAGTAAATGAAATTAGGGCGAGGAGCCAGGTCACAGACGCCTGCGTGGCTAGCTTAGCTGGTCCAGGAAGCCTCTCCTGGCCCTCCCCTTACTTTAGGGTCAAGTAGGGTATGTCTAGTGGCCTAAAGGGATGATTTTGCCTTTTTCAGAGGAAGCTAGAACATGCTCTCGAATATAAAATTCACTCACTTTAATCGGATGATCTGAACTGTTCTATTTTTGGTGTCCTCATTTCTGGTCCTTTAAGTTTCATTAGTGAAAAGACACACTAACAGGTGTCCGGCTTCTGGGCTAATGATCAGTGAGAGGCCAAAGCTGTCGGCCACGGAATGGGAAGGAGGGGGTGCTGTGTCAGGGTTTACCTACCTCCTGCCCTGTAACTCAGAACCTTGCAAGAGGGCTGGCGTTTTGCTTGTTTAGTCTCTTATTAAACTAGATTTAATATCATATTGATCGTCTTTCCTCCAAATGGATACATTAGGAGTGTATTATCCTGATCAATCCTGATTTTCTACCAATATATCCACTGGCACGGATAAGGCCACCCGTTATAACCTTTACTGGGGCCATGCTTCTCTGAATCACGTAGATCCTTGGCAAACTGGTATTTGATGTTCAAAAATGGAAGCCCCCCAGGAACCTCAGTTCTTTATTGCACGCACTGGGGAGAAGTTATGAGGGTGCCTTGAAGGCTTCAAGTCAAGTTTGGTTTACTCGGGGGGAAGTGTGGGAGGACTGTGATGGGCTGAACCCAGGTTTCGGAGGAAACTTCGTGAGTCAGATGAAGGGAGGAGTGAGAGGAGCCATTGAGCAGCTTTAAATGGAATCATAGGATCGTGCGAGGGGGAACAAGACTGGTGGTGAGGAGACCAGCTTAGACACCTTGCAGCAACGCAGGAGGAAGATGGCGGTGCTCTGAGCTAAGATACTATTGGTGGGAGACGAGAGTAGACGCAGAGCTGTAAGGAGGAGGAAGTGGGGGATGTGGTGACCGCTTAGCTAGTGGGACTTGCTGGGGTGATGCATGGGAAGCAGCTGGCACAGGATTGGGCCCACAGGGAGGAGCTGATAGACAGCAGCTGCTACTGTGTGGGAGGCTGAGTGAGGGCGCTGGTACGGAGGGAGCATGGCGTGCATGGCAGCCAGCCTGCTATGGTGCCCCTGAGGGTGGTAGGATCAGTTGGTCTAATACTAAGGGGAGCACAGGCATGATGAAAGCCCTGGGTGTCACCCCACAGCAGATACTAATTCCTGGGAGGGCCCATTCCTCCCTGCACTCCACAAAGATGGCTTCTGGGTTCCTCAGGAAAACCTCACCTCAATGGACTTCCTTTCTTTTTCGGGTCCCCGGGAGAGCAGGTCACCTAAGTGCAGCATTAAGGGACACTCCAGTCTGAACATCAGCACCCACAGCTCTATCGGATCCCCGTGGGTTCAGTCACTGCCGTGCTCGTGTGTTCTGGAAGATGCGTGTTTCTGTGTGAGCCTGTGTGCTCTGTGGAGGGATGCCAGTGAACAAAGTCAGGAACGAAAAGCCACCTGATCCCAAGGGAAAAAATGACCTTATCCTTAGTGACATGGGTAATACTTCCTTGGTTTCTTCTCTGCTAGTTTACACAACGCTTGCACATGTGTGAGCTCGTGAGGTCGCCTCACCTCTTGCTTTTCCAACTACGACAGGCGTGGAGAAAACAACCGAGAATTCTCTTTGGCTTTTCATTGTAGATGTTTCTCTCTTCCTGGTCAACGAGTTTCATGAGCTGAATTTAGTAGGATGTGGTTGTTGGGTGCGTGTGCGGCTCCTCTGAGGTCTGTAGTTTCTGGCAGAGAGCTATAGCCTGCAGCTTTTCTGGTTTCTCACTTGCATGGATTCTTTCTTGTAAAAGCAAGCAAGCTGGTTTCCTTGGAAAGGCACCTTGAGGGAGTCTTATCAAAGCTGCAGCCGGATGCACTGCGGCAGGTAAATACCTTCTGTTCTTGTTGAAGCTAGCTGAAGTCCTTAGACTAGCTGGCTAAAACCACAACCTAGAGAACTTAGCCACACTACAAGGACAGGAAGTCCCCTGGAGCTTGGACTTTCTAATATCATATATATTTTTTTCTGTACTGCCTGGAAATTAAGCAGCCATGTTTATTTTTACCAGAGACAGCAGGACTCCCTCCTATTTTTTGCCCCATTTGCTTTTCCAAGTATTAAAAGCTTGGAGAAAGCAGCTATGGATTCTCTTTTGTTCTAGAAGTTTCTGTCTTTCAAATTGATAAGTCACATGACCTAAATATAGCTAGCTGCAGGGGTCATAGATGTTTGTGTGACACTATGGGGCTTTGCAGATTACTGGTGGAACACTTATTTGGTGGAACATGAATCCGGGATAATTTAGCTTCCAGAAGCAAGGGCATCCCAGAATCAGGCTTCTGTACTGTCGTTACGGAAGGTCTACGGTGTCTCAGTCCATTCGGGCTGGAAAGGTCTTCGTTTGCCCTGTGCTTCCTGTGTCATTGTGGTCCGAGGAGACTGTCTCATGCTCCTTGTGTAGAATTCGAGGCTATGGATATCTGAGTGAACAGTGGGTATAATTCGACCCTCAGTTTCTCCCTGGAAAAGACTTGGCTTTTTGAGTTACTCCCAAATAAAAGACACCTTAGTTGATTTTCTGTCTGGAGTCAGAGTCACTCGACACTAGAATACAATGCTGCTTTGGCGAAGAAAGCTTTTCTCTCTACCTATGGGCAGTGTGGCGGGTGGTTAAGTCCAGGGACTCTGGAGGCAGCTAGGCCTGGCTTTGTCATCACATGACCATGTGAGCTTGGTCAAGTTACTTACTCTCTCCCTGCTTCTGTTTCCTTGTGTGTGAGAAGGGGATAGCAATGGTGTACGAAGCTCAAGTTAGCAATGATGAGAAATGAGTTAACAGGTATAAAACACTCAGAACATCATGCCTGGTTAGTAGTTAAGGGTTTGTTGTTATTTTTTTAGCATTTGAAATCAGCAGAATGTGAAATGAAAGAGTGAAAAGGAGAAATAAAAGAGTGTCAAGGCAAAGCAGACTCTGTAGCTAGGAGTAGTAAGCTACGAGTCAGGATGCCTGGTCTCTGTGATCAGGCTCCCCACTAAGCAGTGGGTTAACCGAGTTAGAGCTTCAGTTCTGTCATCTCGAAATATGGTGAGGGGGTGAAGCAGTGGCACCAGAGTGGAGCGACAGGACCCACACAGGAAAGGCCCTGAGCTGTGTCTAGGACCTTTTTGAACTGGTTGAGTGTGTGTGTGTGCTTGCTGCAATCCAGGCTGGCCCAGACCAGGGGTGAATTGCACTGTGAGCCCCCTAGTGGGGGTAACTCTCTCTCATTCTCTCATGGAAGAAATAAGTAAATGAACTTTAAAAAAAACATGTGGTAACTACTCAAGTGTCCATGAACAGATGAGTGAATAAACAAAATGTGGAGTACATCCACAATAGAACAGTATTCAGCCATAAAAAGGAATAAAGTGGTGATATATGCTACAGCATGAATAAGTATTGAAAACTTGCTAAGTGGGGCTGACAGGTGGCGTGGAATTAAGGTGCTGGTTAAGTGTCTGGTGGCTTGCTTTCTCAATTTCCCTCTCTCCCTCTGTCTCTCTGGTCAAATGAAATATTAATAATAAATGAAATTAAATGTGTTAATTCTTTTTTTTTTTTTGAGAGGTTTTTGCTATAGGGCACGTGCGTTCACCACACAGAGAGATACACAGAGACAGAAAGCAAGAAATCACCCGCCAGGGGGGATGGCCAAGCCACAATCCCTTCTCCTCCATTCTCTTCTCGCGATCTTGGGCACGCACGCACACGCACTTGGTGTGAGTTTAAGCCACCGGATCCGGGACTCAAACTGCAGTCGACTACATGGGAGTCCAGTGACGTAGCCATTACGCTAACTGCTGGTCCCAATTCTTTTTAAAAAATTAAACATGCTAAGGGAAATAAAGCAGATGCAAAAGAACAACCGCATGACTCCACTTGTGTGAGGGCTCCAGACCAGGCAAATACAGAGCAACAGAACATAGAATTGAAGGTACCAGAAACCGAGGGGACGAGGACGTGGACAGG
>NW_006159849.1:5529210-5542509 GCF_000334495.1 Tupaia belangeri chinensis
TTTTCTTGCTCAGCCAACGAAGTGTTCTGGAAATGAACGGTGATGGTTACCAACACTAAGAATGTACTCAGTGCCACTGTACATTGCGTCGGCAAACTGTGTGGTATGTGTATCACCACAATTGAAAACAGACATACATAATACAAAGGAGTTGTGAGAGAGAGAAATCGGCTGACTCTGAGAGGACACGTGCTCTGAACACCAAACCTTGTGTGGTGTTATGGTCCGTGAGACTATAACACAGGTTCCCAGCATACAAACAAGGCGGTGACAACACTAGCCCTCAAGTCCTTCCCAGCCCCAGCCTGCCATGAGGTAGACACTCCTCCGTGACACTTTCATGGCCAGCGTCCCTCAGTGGAGGGGTGCTTCTGCACAATCCCAAGTCCCAGGCTCAAAATGAACACGGCACCTCCCTGGATTCCTCACCATGAGCAACTGTAAAGGATCTGCTTGTATCACTTTCTTGGCCTGGGTTTTGCGAACACTTTAAACTTCTGCCCTTCTCACCATAATAAACCCATCTTACTTTCTTGCCCAGAACACACATACAAATACACATGCAAACACGCACACACACACACACAATTTCATAATATGTGGGACCAGCAATTGGCATAATGGCTATGTCGTTAGACTCCCATGTAGCTGACCGTGGTTCAAGTCACAGATCCGGTGGCTTAAACTCACACTGGGTGTGTGTGCGTGTGAGCCCATGATCCCGGGAGGAGAATAGAGGAGAAAGGATTAAGGCATGGCCATCCCTCCCAGGGGGTGATTTTTTGCTTTCTGTCTCTCTGTCTCTCTCTGTCTTTCTGGCAAGTACACGTGCCCTATAGCAAAAACCTCTCCAAAGGAAATTTTCATAGAATGATGTGATTACTATATGTGATACAATCTAAGATTTCATATTTTCTCAGTTGTAAAAAATGCTTGCAGTTACATTGATTTTGTAACTCATTAGGTCCTATTTGGAAGATGTGGTTGAGATGGACTCATGCTTGGGTGTGCCCAGCACTAGCCACTAGGGGGAGCTAACAGGTCAGGTCAGACTGCACAGAACACAGACGTAACCCATGGGGTTCCCTCTCCGTGCTGGCTGGGATCTCAGTGTAGCCACCCAGCTGCTCACACCCCTGAACAAGGCCCTTTACAGAAGCAGAAGTGGTATCCATTCTGAGTCGATTTAGTCGAATTAATTTCTCCAGGCTTACTCCTTCCTGGGGAGCCATTTGGATGTGAGTCGTGTGCTAGCTGTTGAAACTATGGTTCAGCACTTCTTCCTGGAGAAGCACGGATGGGTCTCTCCCCTTTTTGGACACCTGCTGCCAGATGTGTGACTGACTGCCTTGAAACTCACCCTGAACAACCTGCAGAATTCACCTCACCAGAGAGGCTCTAAATCCCACTCTGTGTGAGCACCTTCTCTCAGAGTCAGAGATGAGGCTGGCCTGCCTTCTGCTTAGTTGCTGGGAAAACAGTGTCCCCCGAAGAGAGTCAAAGAAACAGCAGGGTCTGACCCTAGCGATCCTGGGACCCAGGAGAATAAAACCTCTTTGGCATCCGAAGCCAGCTGTGATGGGAACCCCCTCCCCAGTTCCCCCACACCCCTACCCCTGGCTCTTTACCTGAAGCAGACACAACAAGGGGTAAAACAGACACAAGAAGGGTTCATCTTAGCTCCAGGATGGCTTCAGTGTCTGTCTGCAGTGAGAAGCCACAGGCCAAGAGGTGTCAGCCTTCCTGTGTGCACAGGAGGGTCAGAGCACAACCCGACTAACCACAGCATCGTCAGTGCTTCGGAAAGTGTTTGACAGTTAAGCTAATTCTTCTCTTTTCTCCCCATTGGCTCTACCTATTCTCCTAGAAGCTGTTTCTCGTGCTAGGTCAAAGGGATGCACGTAGCCTGCCTCACCCCTGCAGAGAGCCAGGGACTACAGTACAGTATGGTAGCTTCAGTGCACGGCACACACGTGGTCTTCAGAAGTCACAGAAAACATGTGTTATGAAGTGACTATGCATGGCTTCCAATTTTTTTTTTTTGGCACCAAAATAAACTCATGTTTTAATTCTACTTTTCCAAGAACCTTTTGAAGTTCCCTCATACCTAGAGCCCAAGGAGTTAAAATGTCCTTAAGCAATGAGAAATACCTTTAATTCAGTAGCAGTGGGAATGCTCTCCTCTCTGCCAACTTCCCTTTCCCAGCCTAGACATTCATGCAGCCCAGGATGGCATGACCCATGTCCTTGACCACCATGACAGGTTAGGCTGGGATCAGCTATCAAAGGGTAGAGGTGATGCCTGTTTGCGACTGCCTAGATTGAGCCAGGAGCACTTGGGAAGACTTCCTCAGAACAATTTCATGGACAAGAATACAGAAATGACTGGGGAGCTTTTTCCTCTTGGCCACTAGCTATGGCATGTGGTGACAAAGACGCTGACCAGCTAAGAGCTTAAGGGGACTCCAGCTTGACGCAGGTCAGTCCTCTCTGGATTCTGTCAGTAGGAAGCCACAGGCTGAGATCAAATTTCCTTAGGCTTCCTTTGTGAGAAAGGACTGGAGAGATCCAGTTCTTCCCTGTCAAACCTCACTCATTTGAAACTACTCCCCAAACTTTTCTTAGGGTTTTCTTACAGCTGTTTGGGGTTACCACCTCCATCATTTCCAACAGGCCGCCATTTTCTATCTTCCGGTTTGCTCATGATCACTGGGAGCTGGGGCTAACTCTACATAGGGCTCCTGATGGCGATAATCGTGGTAGTGATGATGATGTGGTTGAGAATTTATAGAAAGCTTCCCCCATGGAGAAAGCTCTGCAAACACCCGTTAATCTCCAGGGTGGACCAGATATACTATCTCCATCCTTTCCCAGGTATTTAAGTTGGTTAATAGAAGCATGTCCTTGGAATAATCTCAAAATCCTGGCCAGCATTACTATTGGGGGAGGATCCCATTATGATCATTCTTTTGAATTAAACAGCCTTAAGTTCTTCACTTCTTCCTACAGACAAACACTCCTGCATGTGGCTTTGCAGTTCCTTTCACAGGATTGTTTCCCAATCTCCTTGAATCTGGGCTGGTCTTGTGACTTGCTTGGGTCCACAGAATGACATGAAAATGATGCAGTGCCGTCTCCAAGCCTATACATCAAGAATGCTTGTCCACTTGTTTCTTTGTATCTTTGCTATGGCCATGAGAACTTGTGCTAGCCAGCTGGAAGATGAGAGCGGACCAGAGCTGAATCACCTCAGCTGCCAGGCCAAAGTCAGCCTAAATGAGCTGAGTGTGAGACCGGCCCAGGTCAGCAGTGCCCTCTGCTGGCCACGCAGACCTCATGAGCAGTAAATAATACCCATTGTCTCAAGCCACTGAGGCTTTGAGGGCTGAGAGCTGCAGAGCACTCTCGAGGTCACAGGTAACTGCCCTGTCCACATAGCAATCAGAGAATGGTGCACTCTTCGAAGGGTTACAAGAAGCAACTTTCTTTTGATTTTTTTAGAGAGATTTTTGCTATAGGATGTGTGTGCTCACCATAGAGACAGAGAAAAACAGCGAGAAATTACCCTCTGGGCGGGGGATGGCCATTCTCCAATCCCTTTTCCTCCATTCTGCTCTGGGGATCTTGGGCATGCACACATGCATGCACATGAGCCTGGCGTGAATTTAAAGCCACCAGGTCCAGGACTTGAACTGTGATCGACTACATGGGAGTCCAGTGATGTAACCATTCATTACACCATCTGCTGGTCCCACAAGAGGCAATGTTCACCTTGAAGTGACATAAGCCCCAGCAAGATATGTCATCACCTGTAGTGCCCCTCGCTGACATTGCACTGGTCTTCAGCTCTATGGATGTACTAAATATCTTGGTAGAAACAGAGAATGAGCGCAACAAGAAGGGGAAAGTCATTCTTTATCAGGCATCAGGTGAACAAGAGTGACACCTGTATTTCACAGATTTGGACCATCCCCCAGCTACTCGAAGGGGGCAGGTTGTTCCTAACGGTTAATGTCCATCATGCTGGCATCTGGATAAAACTCCTACGTGCAGAGGTGGATGACAGAAGACTTATTGGTGAGTAATGGCAGGGCTACGCCGTTCCCTTTTTAATATGAATTAGAAGAGGAAGAGAGAACCTGACACAACCAATTTCTGAATCCAAGACCCTTGGGCTCTAGCAATTGTAGGATTATTGTTTACTCCAGCTGGCGCCTCTGACCTCTGACAGTAAAGGAACATGGAGAAACACTAGTCTACCTTTATACATATTATACAGACTTATTGTTATAAATGTTACCTGTATTTTTGATACATGTGAAACTGAACTGAAATGTATTTTTCCAATGTCTTCAAAATGAACTGAATAAAATTTTTGTTGGAAAAAAATAATAAATATTGCGCAGACTAGAATCTGAGGCAGCGTTTACGGGATGGACACCACGCTTCTGGCTAGCTGGTTATGTATTCCGCCATATATCCTGACAATGATTGAATGAAGCAGATGGGGAACTTCATTAATGTTCCTTCGGTCATTCAAGGCCTGCCATAAATCAGTCTACTGAGTGTACTTTCTGGAAGTGAGTCTGGTCTTTCACAGATTAATTTATAAATGGAGAGGATATAAACAAGTTGCCTCGAGTTTCTCAGTGAGACACTGATTTCTTCTGCCCCTTCTTTCCCATCTCTACTCACTCTGACCCAGAGTTTTGGACATGTGACCTGCCTCAGGCAGGGGCCTCCCTCGAGTTAGTTCCTGCCCCTTGGGCCCTTGTGGCTCTCCCTCACAGATGCCCCTGCCTCTCAGACTTTAGTGTGAGCATCTGGAATGACCGCCGTCCCAGCTCTGCAAAGGAGAGCCTTGGTGCCAATTCCGCCCAATGGCAGAAGGAGAACACAGGCAGACTTGAGAGCTGCAGCTGAGGGGACGGCCATGCAGCACCTGTCTCCCCGTGCCGCAGTGAGGGTCTTCAGAGACCGTGGTTTTTCGATGAGTGTTCACAGTGGAGGGAGCCAACACGGACTCAGTCGGCCTACGTAAAGACAGGCTTGTTTCTCTCAGAGTGAAATGTGTTGGTTGTTTTTCTCACAAGACTGCTGTGATAAAAGTCCAGGCCTCTGGCCAAATTCTAAAACCCAATGCTGAATGGACACTGGATGTATAAACACTTGCTGTTTCGTACAAACCATGGAAAGAAAGACTTACCATTAAGCAATGGCATCTTTGCCTAATTGGTTTTTTAGACCGGGGAGCGACAGTTTTACAGGGTACAGGCAAACCACCTCAGGCTTATTCACCAAAACTGCAAAACAAAACCAAAATCACAAAGAGTAAGAAATACAGACACTCCTGGTTCTTACCCAGCAGGTACTTGTAGTTGGAGTAAGGGGAGGTCTATCTATGTCAGCCCTTCTCTTAGGGCAGTGTTTCTCAGAATGTGGTCTCTGGACCGCGTCATTTGAGAAGATGATAGAAATGTCCATTTTGGAGCCAGCTGTTGGCATGGTGGTTAAGGTGGCTGGCTTCCACATGGCTGACTGTGTGGTTTGAGTCCCAGACATGGTGGCTTGAAAAAAGTGTGAATGATCTGTGTGCATGCATGCCTAAAGTCCTGAGAAGAGAATGAAAGAGAAGGGACTATGGTGGTCAGGCCCCCTGGGGGGATGCTTTCTCACTCTCCCTCCACTCCCATAAGCACATGCAACCTGTAGCAAAATTTAAAAAAGGAAAAAAAAAAAAAAGAGTCAATTCTGGCCCAGCCTCAGTGGTGCAGTCAGCAGCACAAACAGCAGCAGTGCTGGAAGCCCCATGGGCAGCTGTGGGTTTTGATCCGATGCCCAGCTGACCTGGAGACACACTGGGCATGTACATGCCCCAGACCCTGAAGAGCTGGGGGTTCGGGGAGAGGATCACAGTGTAATAAGACCCTGTCAAGGGTGCCTATCTTTCTCTTTCTGCATTTCTCACGTGTGTGTATGTGCACCACTCTCTCATGAATAAAAGAGTGTTCAAGAAAAAAAATAAGAAAAACAATTATTTGGCCTCTTTCCAGACCCACTGATTCAGAAATTCTAGGAGGGAGGCACAGTGATCTTTTTCCATGAGGCCTCCTAGGGGTTCTGGGCACACTGAAGCTGGAGAACCTCAAATTTTTAATGTATGTTCTGCCTCCCCAGATTGGAATCAGTTAGGAATAAGCAGGAATCAGATTTCTTTTCACCAAGAGGTTTAGTGCTGACTGTCCTAAAGCGTCCATTGACACCTATTATTTGTTCCTTGAGCAATAGGATGGTACTGGTATGTAACATCCTTGGGATTATTTAAAAAATAGTCATTTGATATTCTGTGATTGAGTCCTCACTGACAGTTTTATGACTGTCTACAAGTTGACTACTGAGCCATTTGGTTAGAGCAGTCTCCACTTCCAGGAACCTGTTCTTTTTCTTTTCTTTCAGGATTGCTATGGGACATGTGAGCTTGCTGAAAAGGTGAGGTAAGAAATCAAAACTGGGGGGATGGCCACACTGCAATCACTTCTCCTTTGTTCATCTCTCAGGAGTTTGGGACACACGTACATGGCCTGGTGTATTTTTATTATTTATTTCTTATTTCTTATTTATACATTTAATCACTATACATCATTTAGATTATAAAGAGATTTTACCCAACGTGATATATGCCACATACCAGGTGAGTTGAGAATACTATACATGACATCAACAGACAACAAACCATATCTGTGTCCCACAAATGTCTTCCTTCTCCATTTTCCCCCAAATTTCCCTTCCTGCACTCTTCCCCTCTCCCACACTCCTTCCACTTTGTCCCCAATGTCCATAACAATTTTTAATGCTTTTATGTCCCCCAGTCTTTCAGTCTCTACCATAGAGTATAGACAGTCAGTATATGTTAAGTGGAGACACACAATATCTGTTTCATAGCCTGACTTGCTTCACTCATCAATAAATCTTCCATGTTCATCCACTTTCTATCAAATGCCAGGGTCTTGTTTTTTGATGGCTGAATAGTATTCCATGGAGTGTATGTGGCACATTTTTTCAATTCATTCATCTGTTTGTGGATATTTGGGTTGGTTCCATGTCTTAGCAATAGTGAATAGTGCCACAATATAGTTGTGCAAGTGCTTTTCCAACTGAGCATTCTTCTGTCCTTTGGGTAGATACCCAGGAGTGGAATTGCTGGATCATATGGTAGTTCTATATAAAGGTCTTTGAGGAACCTCCATATTGTTCTCCACAGTGACTGGACCAATTTACATTCCCACCAAAAATGTAGGAGAGTTCTCCTTTCACCACAACCCTGCCAGAATTTATCATTTGTTGTTGTTGTTGTTGTTGTTGTTGTTATTGTTGTTTTGGATCTTCACCATTCTGACTGGGGTTAGATGGTATTTCATTGTAGTTTTGATCTGCATCTCCTTGATGATGAGGGATGTTGAGCATTTCCTCATATGCTCTTTGGCTGTTCTCATGTTTTCCTTAGAGAGTTGTTTATTCAGCTATTTCCCCATCTTTTAATTGGGTTAATCAATTTTCTTCCAGGTAAGCCACTTGAGTTCCCTGTGTATTCTGGTTATCACTGCCTTATCTGAGGCATAGTTAACAAAAATTTTCTCCCATTCTGAGGGTTGTCGATTCACACTAATTATTGTGCCTTTTGCTGTGCAGAAACTTCATAATCTGATATAATTCCTCCTGTCTACTTTGGGGATTAGTCTTTGTGTTTTGGGGTCTTTCTTAAGAAGTCTTTGGCTACCTCAATGTCTCCCAGAGTTTCCCCAGTATTTTCCATCAGTAGTTTTATAGTTTGCAGTCTTAGGTTTAGATCCTTGACCTACTTTAAGTTGATTTTGGTTCATGGTGACAGATAGGGATTCAGATTCATCTTTCTGCAGGTGGATACCCAGTTTTTCCAGCACCATTTGCTAAAGAAGTTTTCCTTTTCCCCCTGGATTCTCTGAGGCCCTTTGTCAAAAATCAATTGGCTATATGTTATGTGTTTTATGCCTGGACTTTCTGTTCTGTTCCATGAGTCTGTTTTTGTGCCAGTTCCAGGCACAAAATATTTAACACTTTAATATATTATAAGGTCAAACAGTGAAATGCCTCTTCCTTCATTTTTTATTGTACAATATTGTCTTGGTAATATGGGGTCTTTTGCAATGGCAGACTAATTTTCTGTTTGTTTGTTTGTTTCTCTTCCTATAAAGAATGCCATTGGTACTTGATTGGATTGCATTTAATTTGTAAATTAATTATTTGGGTAGAGTTGACATTTTGGTTATAGTCTTCCAATTTAAGAACAAGAAATGTCTTTCTGCTCTTTTTTTTCTTTTTATTTTTAAAGATTTTCATAGTTTTCCTTATAGAGGTCTTTGACTTCCTTGCTTAGTTTTATTCCTAGGTATCTTATACTTTTTGTGGTTATAGTGAATTTTATTACTTCCTTCAGTTCTGTCTCTGTCTGCTTATTGTTTGTATATAGAAATACTGGAGATTTTTGTAAGTTAATTTTGTATCCTGGATTTTACTGTATGTACTTATTATTTTGAGAAGCTTTTTAAATGGATACTACTGGGTCTTCTATGTATACAATCATGTCATCTTCAGATAATTTCAACTCTTCTTTCCCATTTCATTCTCTTGCATGATCACATTGGCTAAGACTTCTAGTACTATATTGAATAGGAGTGTAGAGAGTGGGCAGCCTTCTTTTGTACCAGTTTTTAGTGGAAAAGCTGTTTTTCTCCCTTAAGTTCAATGTTAGCAATAAGTTTTTCATAGATGGTTTTTATTATGCTGAGAAATGATCCTTCTATACCAATTTTACTGAAAGTCTTAATCATGAAGGAATGTTGTATTTTGTCAAATGCTTTTTCTGCATTGATTGAAATGATCATATGGTTTTTATCTTTCTTTCTGTTAATATGGTGTAGTATATTTATGTTTTTGTGTATGTTGAACCACCCTTGCATCTCTGGAATAAAGCCTACCTGGTTGTGATGAATAATCTTTTTTTATATGCTGTTGAATATGGTTAGCAAATATCCTGTTGAGAATTTTTCATCTATATTCAAAAGAGATGTAGGTCTGTAGTTTTCCTTTTTTTGGTCGTATCATTATCCACTTGGGGAATGAGGGTGACGGAGTCTTCATAGAATGAATTTGGAAGGGTTTCTTCCTTTTGGATATCTAGAAACAGTTGAGTAGAATGGGGTTACCTCTTCTTTAAAAGTTTAAAATTCAGCAGTGAAGTCATCAGAACTGTGACTTTTCTTTATTGGGAGATAATTAATTACTGAGTCAATCTCATTGTTTGCTACAGATCTATTCAGGCTTTCTATGTCCTCCTGAGACAATCTTCATAGATTACGTGTGTCCAGGAATTTGTCCATTCATCCAGGTTTTCTTCTTTGTTGGCATATAGTCACTCATAGTATCCTCTAATGATGTTTTGTATTTCTATTATGTTGTCAGTTTCATTGCAAATTTGATTGATCTGATTCCTTTCTGTCTTCTTTTTAATTAGTTTAGCTAATGGTGTGTCAATCTTGTTTATCTTTTCAAAGAACCAGCTTTTGCTTTAATTTATTTTCTGTATAGTTTATATTTAATTTATTTCTGCTCAAATCTGTATTTCTTTTTTACTGGAATTTTTTTGGGTTTTATTGTTGTTTTTTCCAATTCCCTGAGGCATAATGTTAGGTTGTCCTTTTGCCACCTTTCCATCTTTTTCTTGTGTGCACAAATTGCTATGAACTTCCCTCTTATGACTGCTTTTGCAGTGCCCCATGGATTATGGAAGCTCATGCACTCATTATCATTTATATCCATGAATCTTTTGATTTTATTTTTCATCTTTTCAGTAGTCATGAAGTCATTCAGAACTAGGTTATTTAGTTTCCATGTGTTTGTGTATTTTTGAGAGTTTTTTCTGAGATTAATATCAAGTTTCATCATGGTTGGAGAAGATACTAGATATAGTTTCTATGCCTTTGAATCTGTAAAGGCTTGTTTTGTGCCCTATCACGTGGTCAGTCTTTGAGAAGGTACCATGCGGGGCTGAGAAAAATGTATATCTGTGTTTTGGGGATGGAAAATTCTATAGATGTCTGTCAAGTCCATCTGACTTGGTATAATTTAGGTCCTGAATCTTGCTTATTTTTTGTCTTGTTGACTCGTGTAAAGGATATAATGGGGTGTGAAATTTCCAACAATTTTTGTGTTATAAACTATCTCTCCTTTTAGATCTAGCAGTCTTTCCTTTACATATTTAGGTGCTCCTGAGTTGGGTGCATAGATATTTATAAGTGTTATATCTTCTTGAAGAATTAGCCCTTTTTCTACTGTATAATGCCCTTCTTTGTCTCTTCTTATGGTTTTTGTCTTAAAGCCATTTTGTCTGAAATCAGTATAGCAGCTCCTGCTCTTTTTTGGTTTCCATTTTCATTGGAATACCTTTTTCCAACTGTTCATTTTTAATCTATGTATGTCTTTATTCATGAGATAGGTTTCTTGTAGGCAGTAGATGGAGGGATTCTGATTTTTAATCTATTCAGTCAGTCTGTATCTCTTGATTAGAGAATTTAATCCATTAACATTCAACATTATTATTGATATTTCCAGACTTTTCCCTAACATTAAATTGGCCATATTTTTGGTTGTTTTTTGTTTGTTTGTTTGTTTTGGGTTTTTGGTTTTATTTTTGCTGTCTGTCTGCCTTTAGTTTTCTTTGTATAGTACTTCTTTCAGAATTTTTTGAAGAGCTTATCTGGAGTTGGTAAATTCTTTTGGGTTTTGTTTATCGGAGAATGTTATCTTTTTTTCCCCCCATATGAAGGGTAATCTTGCTGGGTATAGTGTTCTTGGTTGAAATTGATTTTTATTTAACACTTTGAATATATTTACCCATACTTTCCTTGCTTGCATTGTATCTGATGAGAGGTCCAGTGTTAAACTGATGGGATAGCCTTTGTAAGTGATTTGACATTTCTTTCTTGCCAATCTTAGTATCTTTGTCGGTGGTTTTGGCCAATTTAGCTATGACGGGCCATGGAGAGGATCTTCTTGGATCGATTCTATTTGGGGTTCTTTGTATTTCTTGGGTGTGACTGTTTGAGTCCTTCTCTAAACTTGGAAAATTTTCTTCCAGGATTTTGTGAAAAATTTTCTGGGATACCAGTTATTCAGATGATTGAGCGTTTTGAGGTATCTAGTATTTCTTGTACATTATGCTCAGCTTTCTTGGTTATTTTCTCAATATTTTTGATAGATTTTCCTAGGTCAGAGGTTTTGTCTTCTACTTCTGAGAGTCAATCTTCTGCATGGTCTAACCTGCTTTTAATACTTTTGAGGGATGTTTTGATTTCTTGTATTACAGCAGTCATATCTAACAGTTCCATTTGATTCCTTTTTATGGTGTTCAATTCTTCTTTCATATCATGGAAAGAATTCCTCATCTCTTGGAGCTCAATGCCTCTTTTCTCTAGCATTTCATAGAGTTTTGTTGCCATAAATATTCTAAATTCTTTTTCTGACATTTTGGTAATATCTTCTAATTTTTCCTCACTTGGAGATGAGTTACAGTGTTCCCTTGCTGGAGATGTATTACTCGATTCTCTCATCCTTGAGGCTCTTCTCTGAATTTTAGTCTTTTGGAAATGTATTCACGTTTGGCTAATTTGTTGAAGAAGGATTCTGTGACTGTGAGCTCGGTGTTTCCCTTTGCTGTGAAATAATTTGGCGCTATTTTCTCCCTTCTACTGTGTTCCCCAGTGCAGTAATCATAGGAGGAGTTTTGAAATTGAATTTATGAAGGAGAGTTTCATTCTTTTCACAACCAGTACAGTGAGGGGCAAAGAATTCTCTAAAACTTACAATATTCAGAGGCTTAGCTACTATGCACCTAGACTTTTCTAGGCACTGGGTAAGGGCTGAGCAGTAAAGTAAGAAAGTAAAGTAAAAGAAAAAGAGAGTAGGAAACAGAAATAGAAATTAAAAACAAAGGAAAAAGAAGGAAAAAACTCAAAAAGAGGAGAAAAAAGCAGAAATCACATCTCAGAAAAGAAAATTGAGTTAAAAATAGAAAACCATGTGGTCCACTGGGCAGAGATGGGGATGCCTGCAAGGATTCTCACCTGCTGTATTTTTCAAGTTGCTGGGTCTGTGACTTGAACCGCTAAGTTGGCCATGTCAGATCCAGCTGCCTTAACCACCACACCACTGGCTGACCCCCAGGAATCAATTTTTATATCAATAAAGAAAACCTAAGTTATGCTGTGGTAACAAGGCATTCCAAAACTTTCCTGACATCATATGATAAAGATTTCTGTCTTCCTTATACTAACACAGGTTGGCGAGAGAACTCTCTAGTCATCAACGTTGACGAAATGTCCATTCAACACTTGCTTCCACGATCACCACGACAGGGGGACAGAATATGGTGAACCACCTGTTGGCTTTTAAAGCTTTCATCCAGAACGGAAAGTCACTCCCAGAAACGTTTCATTGCGGAAGCAAGTCACATGGTCGAATTAAACTCCCCAAGTGGGTGGGAAGTATGCCCTACCCTGTTGTGCCCCAAGAGCAAACTGGAGTGTCTGAGAGCAGCCCCCGTGACTGCTGTCCCAGGCTGTGGGTGAGCCATAGCACCCACTGTGTGCAAGCCTGTGTAGTGACATTAAGGAAACGCAGGCTGGAGCCAGCAGGCAGTGTGGTAGTTAAGTGCTGGACTCCTACATGGCCCGCTGCTCCTGGAGTCCCGGACCTGAAGGCTTGAAAATCATGTTGGGTGCATGTGCACATGGGCTCAACAGCCAAGGATGAGAATAGAGGAGAAGGGTTCGCGGCATGGCCATCTCCCCAGGGGAGTGATTTCTCACTTTCCCTCTCAGTATATCTCTCATGTCTCTCTGGCGAGCATATAAGCCTATGGCAAAATTAAAAAAAAAAAAAAAAGAAATGCAGGCCAGGAATTGCCAATTTGTATATTCCTTCACTACCTCTTTGTTCCTGTTGATCTTCAAATCTATACCCTAATACTTTTTACAGTGTAATTAAAAAAATAATAATTATTTAATTTTATTCTTGTTATTTATTTATTTTTTGAAGTTTACCTGAGAGAGAGAAAGTGAGAAAGCAAGCTTCCAGGTCTGGGACTTGAACCACAGTCAGCCATGTGGGAGTCCAGTTACCTTAACACCACACCACCTGCCAGCCCCTACATTGTAATTTCTAATTTACATATAATAGTTGTACATATTTTGGGGGTACAGTATG
>NW_006159849.1:5542614-5550243 GCF_000334495.1 Tupaia belangeri chinensis
CGAGAAATCACCCCCCAGGGGGGATGGTCACGCCGCAATCCCTTCTACTCCATTCTCCTCTCGGGATCTTGGGCACGCACGCACACGCGCCCAGCGTGAGTTTTAAGCCACCGGGTCCAGGACACGAACCGCGGTTGACCACGTGGGAGTCCAGTGACATAGCCATTACGCTAACTGCTAGTTCCCTACAGTATGGTTTTTCAAAACATGTATACAATGTGGAAATGACCAAATCCCATGACTTTTGTTGATCAAACTTTCCCTTTTTTTAAAGAATTGTTTTTTTACTTAATTTTATTTATTCATTCACCTATTTTAATTTGACCAGAGAGAGAGAGAGAGAAAGCAAGCCACCAGGTCCAGGACTAAACCGTGGTCTGCCATGTGGGAGTGTCCAGCCTCTTAACCGCCACGCCACCTGCTGGTCCCAAGCTTTCCCATTTTTTTAAACTTAAACAGTTCAACAGATAGAAGAGCGCCGAACTGCACGTGTCTGACTGTAGACTGATAAAGGGTCACAAAGTGACGTGAGGGTGCAACTACCTCAATGGCCACCATTACCAGGAGCTCCTCCCTGCCCCAGACATCTCTCCCTGACTCCCTCCTGACAACACCCTCCCGACTTCCTACAGTCTATTTTTTTTACACTCCTTCATTCAACTAGTATTAATCAGTCAGGCACCGGAACTTCTCAGTCTTGGCAGATGGTGTCACAAAGCCAAGCATGAAAGGTGATCCGAATGAGCTTCCTGCGGGAACACTGGCTTTTCTGAAGGGGGTGTGAGTATTTTAGGCAGGGTTGGGGAGCAGGAACTCTCTGAACTCTCAGGGACCCTACCTAATTAACAAACATTGCCTTTCATTGCGTGCTTATTTAAGTACATTCAGTATTCCGTAAGAGAGTGGTGGGACCAGAGCCAGACCCTTTGCTGCCTGGCACATGAGAAGCTCGTGGCCCGCCCAGCGGGCACTTGGTCTACAACCAACTTTACACAGCGTGACTGCCTGGCGCTGTGTGCTGAGTCAGCCCCACACCCGGGCTCAGTGTTTTTCTCTTCCTCACAGTCATCCAGCCCCACCCTGCCCAGTGCTTCTAGGGCTGGGTTAACTGGTTCCTCCTGGGTTGGGGAATGGAGAAACTGCAACTTATTTTGACTCAATTACAAGATCAGCATTTGGTCTTAGGGCTGTTTTTATCTTTTCTTCTTCTTCCTTTTTTTTTTTTTTAGGTTTTTGCTATAGGGCGCATGTGCTCGCCTGAAAGACAGAGAGAGACAGAGAGACAAAAAGTGAGAAATCACCCCCCAGGGGGATGGCCACACCGCAATCCCTTCTCCTCTCGGGATCTTGGGCGCCTGTGCACACGCGCCTGGCGTGAGTTTAAGCCACCAGGTATGGGACTCGAACTGTGGTTCACTACATGGGAGTCCAGCGACATAGCCATTATGCTTACTGCTGGTCCCAGGGCTGTTTTTTTTCCTGAGGGATTTTTTTGCTATAGGGTGTGTGTGCTCATCGGAGAGAGACAGAGACAGAAAGTGAGAAATCCCCCCCTGGTGGAATGGCCACACTGCAATCCCTTTTCTTTCAGTCTCCTCTCGGGATTTTGGGCACGCACGCACACGTGTCCGGCATGAGTTTTAAGCCACCAGGTTCGGGACTCAAACCGTAGTCGACTACGTGGGAGTCCAGCAACATAACCATGACACCATCTGCTGGTCCCAGGGCTATTTCTTACACGGGTTTCATTATCTGAAATTAGAAATAGATTTCCTATCATTGTGTCTGTGTCTATTACAATAAATTATCAAAGGCCTTAATGGGGAGGTAATGGGCAGCTGCAACTACCTGGCGGCTCCTCTCCAGAGACCTAAATCAGACATTTCGGTATAAACATGCACCCCAGAAGATAAGGTGCTTTGCTTTCTATCTCCTCTGTAAATCCTTGCCAGAACTCAGGACGGGAATCTCAAGGATATCGTGGCAAGTTCTGACTATCTTTTCCAGTAAACAGCTGGTTGTGGGGGCCGGCAGGTGGCGTGGTGGTTAGGGTGCTGGACTCCCATGGGGCCAACCGCAGTTTGAGTCTCAGACCTGGTGACTTGCTTTCTCATTCACACACACACTCTCTCTCTCTGTTGAGTTCACGTGCCATATAACAAATTAAAAGTAATACTAAATAGAAATAAATGATTAAAAAAGGGAGCTGGTTGTTATCCAAACCCACCCCATAAAGAGTGAGCCAGTGTCTCAGCAGCGAGGGAGTGGGAGCTGGCACAGCTCTGGCCAAGGCTTAGCCACAACCATTTGTGGTAATAATCAACAAAATGGACTTGAAATATATTTTTATAATCAGCAGGCTTCTAAATGACTAAGCTGAGTAAGAACGAACATATGATCAGTGATTTCCTTATGCAGAAAATATTAGTTTCTCGCTTAAACTCATTACTTTAAAAAATACATTTTTAATAAAAAAAGAAAATGGAAAATTGTCTTTATTCTAAAGCCAAAGCGAGGGTTCACCACCTTCTCCCTGAGTAGTTCGTCCAGCTCCATGGGGAAGCGGGCAGAGAGAGGAACCTGGGATACCCTGGGGGCTGCCTGCCAGCTCAGCTGCCATTACAGGTGTCCTGAGCCTTCCCCCCACTGCCCCGTAATCTCAGGAGGATGGATCCCTGCCTCCCCAGTTCCTGGTGTTCTGGACATGGCTGCCCCAGGAGGTGCAAAAATGCTACCGAATGTGGACACGACACACAAAGACTTTGTGGTATCTTGTCAACAGTAAAAGTCAGGCTTCTGAAACATCAAGACAACATACACGAAGGGAACTTTACAAAGTTCATGGAGGCCGGCAGCTGACGTGGTGGTTAAGGCACTGCATTCCATATGGCTGACTCCAAGGCTCGAGTCCCACACCTGGTGGTTTGAAAAACATGCGGGGTGCATGTGTGTGCCTGCCCAAATCCTGAGAAGAGAATAGAAGAGAAGGGATTGCAGTATGGCCAAGGGTGTAATTTCTCACATTCTTTCTGTTTCTCTTCTGGCGAGTGCATGTACCCTATGGCAAAGATTTTTTAAAAGAAAGTTAATGAAAAATGGAATTGAAGTATGAGTTTATTTTGGTACAAAAATATTTGAAAAATATACATTTAAAAAATTTTGGGGGGCTAGCAGGTGTCATTGTGGTTGAGGTGCTGGACTCCCACATGGCCAACTGCTGTTCAAGTCCTGAACCTGGTGGCCTGAAAATCACGCCAGGCCTTTGCACATGCATGCCCCAAATCCTGAGAGGAGAATAGAGAGGCGTTGCAGCATGGCTATCCCCCCATGGGGTGGCTCCTCACTTTCTTTCTGTTTCTGTCTGTTCTTTCTCTAGAGCACACACACCCAATGGCGAAAACCTACAAAAGAATAGTTTATCTTTCTTCATGTTCTTGTGCACATAAGAGTGAGAAAGAGAGAGAGAGAACCTTCCACAGGGTCTGGCCATGCTATGATCCCCTTCCTCCAGCCAACTCTACCTCGGGTACTTGCACACATTCTTGGTGTTTTTCAGGCTGACAGGGCTGGAAATTGGAGCCTTGTGAGATCCAGCTTATTTTTTCTTTGTAAAGGTTTTTTGCTATAGGGAGCCTGTGCTCACTAGAGAGGAAAGAGACAGAGAGACAGTGAGAGGGAAAGTGAGATGACCGCTCCCTCCAAGCTCCTCCTGGGATTTTGGCCATCCACACACATATGCCTGGTGTAATTTTTCAAGCTGCCAGGTCTGGGACTTGAACTGTGCTCAGCCACGTGGAATCCAGTGATTAACCACTATGCCACCTGCAGGCCACAATCCAGCTTCTCTCTCTCTCCTTTTAAAAATAATTATTTATTTTATTCTATTTATCATTATTATTCTTCAATTTGACCAGGGAAATGGAGAGACAGTAAGTGAGAGAGAATGAGTGAGAAAGCAAGCTGTAAGATCTGGGACTTGAACCACAGTCAGCCAGGTGAGAGTCCAGTGTATTAACCACCACGTCATCGGCGAGCCCCAGTTGTGCTTCCCTTAAGCAGCACATTACTACTGTGCCACAGAGCTGACCTCACAGTTTTTTGTAATACAGATTTCAACAAACACTTTTTTTTCTTTTTTTTGGGAGAGGTTTTTGCTATAGGGCGCGTGTGCTCACCAGAAAGACAGAGAGAGAGAAATCACCCCCCAGGGGGGATGGCCATGTCGCAACCCCTTTTCCTCCATTCTCCTCTTGGGCACGCACACACACGCACCTGGCATGAGTTTAAGGCACCAAGTCCAGGACTCGAACAGCAGTCGACTACATGGTAGTCCAGTGACATAGCCATTACGCTAACGGCTGGCCCCAGATTTCAACAAACTTTTTTTAAAGACTCCCTTGTAGTGGTTCATAGTTGGGAGTAACAAGAGTCTCAGTGTGGACAGAAGACCACACCGAGAAACACCTGGGATCCTTAACAATTCAGATTCTCAGGCTTGATCAATCAGAATCCTCAGATGGGTCCCAAATTTGCATTTTTTTTTTTTTTTTTACCAACTTCACCAAGAAATTCTTATACATGCTGTGGAGAAAGCTTACACAAAGAGCATCATTGAAATAAGTCCTACTTGAGGCCAACAGGTGGTGTGGTGGTTAAGGTAGTGGACTCTCACATGGCTGAGCACGGTTCAAATCATAAAACGAGTTCTACTTGTGGGTCAGCTGGAGGCATGGGGGCTAAGGTGCTGGATCTCACAAGGCTGGACCAAAGTTTGAGTCCCAGACCCATCAGTTTGAAAATCACGATGGGCACATGTGTGTGCATGCCCAAAACCCCAAGAGGAGAATGGAGGAGATGGGATTATGGCATAGCCATTCCCCTGGGGAGTGAGTTCTCACTTTCCCTCTGCTTCTCTCTGGTGAGTGCACGCACCCTGTAGCAAAACAAAAACAAAAATACCAAAAAGATTCTTCTTGTAGCTGGCTTCTACCAAAATAACCATCGGGATTTAAATACAGGTGATAGTTACTCACCCATTAGTTCCTTTGAGGGAAGAACAGCAGTTTTCTTACCTGACTTCATACACAGGGATTACTGTGGGTCTGCAGCATTTCAGTATCACAAAAATCGGGGGTAAAATTGTACTCCGAGTAGTGACGATTCACAGGCAGCGTCAGCGCTTGGCTTATTTGGGACTCATGCTAGATTGTGTATTCCTAGTAAATTTCTCCAGAAACACACCCGGTCTGTGGCTGGGTTTAGGTGTCAGTCTAATCCTAACAGTGGCAGTACACGGGGTCAGTGTGACTTTCTGAGCCTCAAAGTCTCACAGTGCCATAGTTCCACTCCTGCCACCTTGGGGCGGATGCCAGCTTTCAGCTGTGGGATTCCCAGGACAAGGACACTGGCTGCCACCTAAAGGTTTAGTCTGCTTGTATAATTGGGATTTCCAAGCCTATGCTGGCCTCCCTTGGGGGCCTTCCCAAGCCTCCTGTCACAAAGCCCTTTCTGGAGTTGCAGCTGCACCCGTGGGGCTAGCCAGGCTTGTTTATACAGTGCCGTGGTCCCAAGGTAAACAGCACTGCGAGTGGCCAGTGTTATTAGAGCAAACAAGGCACACGTAGCCGACGCTCCCAGGGGGAGGTAAACACTGCACGACCTCACTCAGAGGTAGGGCGAGCACCCCTTTTCAACACTCAGCTCAAGAAACCTGAAATGATATGGAGGGGTTCATTTTCTTGTGCATTTAGTGTTAATGCCTTTCTTTTCTCACAGGGAGCAAAGAAATTCCCAGGACTGTAACCCTCTGAACCCACCTGAGATGAGCCTCTGCTCAGAAGCCACAGCATGCCACCATGGCAGGCACGCGCAGCTCGACCTGGCTTCCAAACACACACTCCTCTGCAGTAACGTATTGTACCTTTTTGGATCTGTAGGAACTCGGGCTTGGATCATTACCTGAGCCAAAATTAGTCTGAATCCCACAGCTGGCAGATCTGTCCTGGGAGGGAGGGAAGGGCGAGGCCTGGACTCCAGGTAGCTATGACCTCTTTCCCAGTTCACGGCGGAGGACGGCCCTATGTCCAGGAGGCCCCTGGCTTGTGACCAGGACAGCCACTCGCTCCTGCTCCAGGTGCCTGAATGGCCAGTATCGCTTTACATAGCTGCCACGAGTTCTTCCCTAAAAGATGCAAACTGCTGACCATGCCAAGCAGGCGTTATGATGGACACCTGCTGGAAAAGGCTGTTCTCCGGCCTCTCTCCTGAGCTCAATAAGGCTTCATTTTAAAAAGGGAGGGGGGGGAAGGAGAGAAGATTTTGGCCACTGTGCTTCATTTTAATAAGACGGTCCCAAGGCTCCCCTCACTTATTTTTAAGTTTCTTTGACACAGCAGGGTCTTGTGCTACAGTCTCCTCCCAGCCTTACCAGCCAGCCGGGATCTGAACCCTGGGCCTTCCCATAAGGCTCCGGTTCTGTGCAACAGCATCCTGGCGCCTACACCACCTCTCTTTTTTTAAAAAAGGACCTGCTAGGGGACCAGCAGATGGCATAATGATTATGTCACTGGCCTCACAGTAGTCAACTGTGTTTCGAGTTTCGGACCCAGCGGCTTAAAACATGTATGTGCGTGCTCAACATTCTGAGAGGAGAATGGAGGAGGGATTGTGGTGTGGCCATCCCTGCTGGGGGTGATTTCTTGCTTTCTGTCTGTCTCTGTCTCTCCAGTAAACACATGTGCCCTATAGCAAACATCTCTCTAAAAAATAAAAAAGAACCTGCCAACAGGTACTCTGGCCGACAATACACCGACAGGTCTGTCTGGCTTCCCTTCGTCCCTTCCTCACTATGTTTCAACCAGTCTCCCAGCATTCGCGCCCAACATTAGAGTCAAGGACTGGCCTCCTGCACCTGCGAAGGGTCAGCTCCCAGATTGCCCTTGGAGATGGCCCGCCTGGTGAGCTGTTGCTGTAATAAGGTCTTACATTTCCCCCTCCTGATGGGCGCCCTGAGTCATGAGCTGACATGGAGATGGAGCAGTGGTCTCGGCAGACGCCTCCGCCCTGCTGGAGCCCAAGACCAGTGACCTGCGCTGCCCTCCCCGCTCAAGCCATCCATCAGCCTTCACTGCATGCTGTAAGTCAGAGCAGTGGGGCGGACAGCTGTCAGAGACGAACCAGGGACGGAACGAGAGCTTAATGCAATTTTATTTTGAAAATATGGCAAGAGTCTAAGGCACTTCAAACATTTAAATACATAGAGGGCCAAAGTAAATGTGACATGACATAAAGGGATCCATAAATACAGAGAGCCACACTAAGTTTCTCTAGAGGCAAACACATGGCCAATTCCTCTAACAGAATTCGATGTTTCTCATTAGGTACAGACAGAACTGTGCAATTACTAATAAAAATATGGTAACGTTACATGCCATTCTTCATGTCTTTAATTACTGTGGAATATAAAAGTTGAAAATACTGTGTCAATTTCATGTAGAATTTAGTGTTAATGCCTTTCTTTTCTCACAGGGAGCAAAGAAATTCCCAGGACTGTAACCCTCTGAACCCACCTGAGATGAGCCTCTGCTCAGAAGCCACAGCATGCCACCATGGCAGGCACGCGCCGCCCCG
>NW_006159849.1:5550466-5558309 GCF_000334495.1 Tupaia belangeri chinensis
TGTCCAGGAGGCCCCTGGCTTGTGACCCGGACAGCCACTCGCTCCTGCTCCAGGTGCCTGAATGGCCAGTATCGCTTTACATAGCTGCCACGAGTTCTTCCCTAAAAGATGCAAACTGCTGACCATGCCAAGCAGGCGTTATGATGGACACCTGCTGGAAAAGGCTGTTCTCCGGCCTCTCTCCTGAGCTCAATAAGGCTTCATTTTAAAAAGGGAGGGGGGGAACGGAGAGAAGATTTTGGCCACTGTGCTTCATTTTAATAAGACGGTCCCAAGGCTCCCCTCACTTATTTTTAAGTTTCTTTGACACAGCAGGGTCTTGTGCTACAGTCTCCTCCCAGCCTTACCAGCCAGCCGGGATCTGAACCCTGGGCCTTCCCATAAGGCTCCGGTTCTGTGCAACAGCATCCTGGCGCCTACACCACCTCTCTTTTTTTAAAAAAGGACCTGCTAGGGGACCAGCAGATGGCATAATGATTATGTCACTGGCCTCACAGTAGTCAACTGTGTTTCGAGTTTCGGACCCAGCGGCTTAAAACATGTATGTGCGTGCTCAACATTCTGAGAGGAGAATGGAGGAGGGATTGTGGTGTGGCCATCCCTGCTGGGGGTGATTTCTTGCTTTCTGTCTGTCTCTGTCTCTCCAGTAAACACATGTGCCCTATAGCAAACATCTCTCTAAAAAATAAAAAAGAACCTGCCAACAGGTACTCTGGCCGACAATACACCGACAGGTCTGTCTGGCTTCCCTTCGTCCCTTCCTCACTATGTTTCAACCAGTCTCCCAGCATTCGCGCCCAACATTAGAGTCAAGGACTGGCCTCCTGCACCTGCGAAGGGTCAGCTCCCAGATTGCCCTTGGAGATGGCCCGCCTGGTGAGCTGTTGCTGTAATAAGGTCTTACATTTCCCCCTCCTGATGGGCGCCCTGAGTCATGAGCTGACATGGAGATGGAGCAGTGGTCTCGGCAGACGCCTCCGCCCTGCTGGAGCCCAAGACCAGTGACCTGCGCTGCCCTCCCCGCTCAAGCCATCCATCAGCCTTCACTGCATGCTGTAAGTCAGAGCAGTGGGGCGGACAGCTGTCAGAGACGAACCAGGGACGGAACGAGAGCTTAATGCAATTTTATTTTGAAAATATGGCAAGAGTCTAAGGCACTTCAAACATTTAAATACATAGAGGGCCAAAGTAAATGTGACATGACATAAAGGGATCCATAAATACAGAGAGCCACACTAAGTTTCTCTAGAGGCAAACACATGGCCAATTCCTCTAACAGAATTCGATGTTTCTCATTAGGTACAGACAGAACTGTGCAATTACTAATAAAAATATGGTAACGTTACATGCCATTCTTCATGTCTTTAATTACTGTGGAATATAAAAGTTGAAAATACTGTGTCAATTTCATGTAGATACCTTTTATAGAAAAAGTCATATAATACAACTACCTGGTAAAACCGAGTATGTTTCCTTTCGTAATTTTTGTATTTTCTCAGAGCTCCATATTCTATGTTTAATGCACAAACTATCAGGCCAGATCAAACTGCTGATGAGCAAAGACATACAACTTCCTTACCTTAAAATAATAAAGATAAAAAAGAAAATCAACGAAACCATCCTGGAATGGAATTTTAGGAGCGCTGTCCAGTGGCTCCACATCTGGTACACACACGCATCTGTGGGAAAATGTGTCGACACGGTGCCAGCGCAGACCTGCAGCTTCTCTGTGATTGGGGGGCAGGAACAGAGGTGCCTGTTCGGGTCAGGTCACGAGGTCCTTGACTGTACGTAACGGGGCAGAGGCTCAACAGCGGCAGAGGCTGGGGTTCAAGTGTGCCCTCCACAGAGAGGAGGTGGCCAGGAAGGAGGCGTCGATGCCCGGCTGGCGCTCTCCCACTGGCTCCGCGTACGCGAGGAAAGCCTTGAACCCGTGGCTTTCTGCTTCTGTCTGCTGGTGAGCTCGGGCACAGCACGTATACATTCAGTATCTGTCACCCCAACAGGAATGGTAGCAGCTATGGTGGCACGTCAACGAGGGCTATTTGGACGTTCTCAATCAAGTGAACCTCGGTGGGTGGGGCCAGGAGATGTCTTCCTTCCAAGCCTTGGGGTGCCCTGGAGATTCGCAAAGGAAAAACATGGGGGTTAATGAGTGACCTCAGGCTGATGTGTCCCTTGTGACACAGGAACTTGGTCTACCATGGCTGACGACCACCTGCGAGCCAGAGCCAGGAGTGTTCTGGCTGAGAGCGTGGGGCGGAAGGCCAGCAGCAGGTCCTGTTCCATGGCCAGCGCCTCAGCAGTGCCAGGCCCAGCTCTCCTGGATGTCACCTCCCGCCCCGAGTGAACTCTGGGACCTGGCTGCCCGCCGTCTGCTCCAGCAGCAATGCCAGGAGCATGGCGTGTGTGTCCAAGGCTCAGGTGGCCGTGGGGATCATTCTGCACACTGTCAGCCTCCACATGAAGAGGTGAGAGTCACCATCTCCATGGACAGGCAGGGCCCAGCCTTTGCTAAGCAGGAGCTCTCCTGACCTTCAGAGCGGGGCAGAAACGATGAACTTTTTTTTAAAAAAAGAATTATTTTAACTTATTTTATTTTAATTTATTTAATTAATTTATTTAAATTTGACCAGGGGGACGGGGAGAGAGATGGAAAGTGAGAAAGTAAGCCGTCAGGTCCAGGACTTGAACTTGCGGCCGGGCACATGGGAGCCCAGCACCCTTAACTACCATACCACTTGCCGGCCCCAAGAAACGATGACTCTTATACCCCAGACTAAAACTTCCCAATTCAGAATCAGCATAAAAATCTGTATCTCCTGTCAGTTCCTGACGAAGGGGGTCTGCCGCTCCGAGGGATTTCAGCCTAGGTACAAGTGCCACGTGCATGCCACTGACCGGAGACTGGGCCTTCGCGAAGTTGACATGGGCATACAGAAGAACGGCGATGTCCTTGTGTCCTGCCTCCAGGGCTATGGAGAGTGCAGTGCTGCCATCCTTAAGACAAGACAGAAAGAATAAACCATCAGGCTTCCAGGTGGACAAGAGCAGCAGAGGAAAACGCTCTCCCGTGGTGATGACCTTCCCGGAGACGGTCACGTTCTGTTCTTTAGGAACCGTGTGTAGATTTCTAAGGTGGAGGCTGAGGACACCGAGAGCAGTGAGGGCCACCACCACAGTCAACAGGAGAGTCCCCTACCCTTTTGTCTTGGCCTTACAGTGAGCTCTGTGGACACAGGCAGGTCTGTGCAACAAGGCTAGGCAGCCCACGAAGAACTCTTATTCAACCAGAAAGGGGCAGAAGGAGAAGACAGGGCGTAGGGGTGAGCACAGAAACAGAATTCGTTTCTTTGTTCTAATAACTACCAGGCAAGTACTGTGGTGTTTGGAGCTTCTGCAATTTGCCAGAGACCCCTCAACCTTCCTTTTGGTGAGTGATCCCAAAGCCCTCAGCACCTCTACCTAACGCTACAGGCAACCCGGATCTATGAGGCCTTGACCACGGCGGCACGCATGCATGTATATGGAACTACGCGGGGGACACTACACATGGGAAAGCAAATACTTCAGTTAACTGCTTCCCACTGGCCTGTAGGGATTTAGGAGAATATAAAGCAGTGTGGAGGCCAAGAGCAGCATGACTTCATTTTTGTCTAGTCTTAAAATAAGGATTCCTTCTGGTCATCAGCAGCAGGAAATGGTTCGCATGTGGTTTGAGCCATGCGGCTCTGCCCTCCCACGCTGTGAACTCTGGGAGCAGCTTTGCTTCATGAGGTCGGTTCTCCTACTCCTTGAAGGATAAGGAAGGAGGCAATTAGCTGAGGTGGCCAGGATTTCTGGAAGTCACTGTGGTTCCTTGGCCTCTTATTAGAGTATCTATAAGCGTTTCTCTGCTGAGAGCAGAGGTCACAGCAAACAGATCCCTACACCATCTACCGCGTCCTCGAGGTGACACTAGAGCAGTCCGGTTCAAGCGCAGCTCGTGTGTTCTACAGGGTGCCCGAGACTGCAGAGGCGAGTCAGTCCCTCAGGCCAGGAAGACTGGCCCTAGTCTGCTCTTCCTACTGCCTCAGGCCTGGGGGGGTCTGACGCTTAGTGTGAAGAGGATGTTTTCCTTTAACTTTTTTGGTGTTTTGACCTTAAGAAAGCTCTAGTCCAAACCTGTGCTCCACAGAGAAAAACCTGCCCAGACAGAACCAATGCAGCCCAGACTCTGACCTCTGAACTATTTCACCACCCAGGCTTGTCCGGTGCCTTCTACCTACTGGAATTCCTCCTGTTGGTCTGGAGATGCCCAGAAGTATGCCTCTTCCTCGGGTTTCCCAGTCCAGGGGTGATTTGGAAAAAGGAACAGTTTGGGAAGTAAGGTGGTAGCTAGTGGTGGCATTCTGCACACCCACGCTTAGGAGATGTCACAAGTCACTTACTGTCTGAGCATGGAGGATCCTCTGCCTGTCTTGTATCTAGGTGGGTTACCCAACACCCCCAGCTTCTTTCTAAGAATTATTTTATTGAACATTAATTAATTAATGAGAATTTGACCAGAGAGGGACAGAGTGAGAGAGAGAAAGAGAGAGAGAGAGAGAGAGAGAGAGAGAGAGAGAGAGAGAGAGAAAGCCGCCAGGTCCAAGACTTGAACCATGGTCGGCCATGTGGGAGTCCAGCACCCTTAACCACCACACCACCTGCTGGCCCTACCACCCCAGCTACTAATGACTGACAATCCAGACTTCCAAATGGACCAGGGAAATAGCCTTCTCCCACTGGTGGATTTAGCAGAGGGTGCCAACACTGGATTTGATTTTGTAGCACAGATCTGTTATCTGCCTTTAGATAGTGGTTCTCATCCATGCCCATTAAATTGCCTTCCTCCTTTTATCAATGTGGGGTGAGGCCTATTTATCTCCTACCTGCACCCTTAGGACACTGGCCTGGAGGCCCAGCGGAGACACTCACGTTGTCCTCTAAGTGGCCGTTGCAGCCCGGCTGGGCCAGTAGCAGCTTGACGATCTCCACATGCCCATGCTCACTGGCACACATCAGGGCCGTGGAGCCCTCGTCATCCTGGATATTGACGTCGGCCCCACAAGCCAGCAGGCCCTTCACCATGTCTATCCGCCCATGACTGACCGCCAGCATGAGGGCCGTCTGCCCTGCCTGTGGGAAGAGGTGACAGTGGACTCAGATGCACCTACTAAGCTGGGAGGGGTGGCCTGGGGGAAGAGGGGTGTTATGACAGAGGGGAATAAAGTGGATGTGGAATTACGGCAATGTGGAAATCAGTTTCTTATGAATTACGAGCTGGGGAAGACCACAAAGGAAGAAATCGAGCTTTCTCATTAACTTGGAGGACCTGTGTCATCATGGCAAGGTGCTCTGAAGTCTGGAAGATATTCACAAGTCAGATGTGAACACGTCTGGACCCAGGACACTCTGTTTGGCATGAAGGCACTCCATAGAGACAGAAAGTGAGAGTCACTGGGAATATGCTGGGGACTCCCGGCCCCTCACAGGCAGGCAGACTTACACACAGACTGCGAGGAAAGGCAAAGCAGAGGAGAAGAAGGCCTCAGTGTGGAAATCTGGGCCCCGTTTCACTGCCGTGTCTGGTGAGCAAGGACCACCAGTCAGTGCATGGAACAGGCAGGCCCAATGAGCAAGGATACTGTGGAGACATGGGTGGGACCAAAGCCTTCTCCATCAGCAAGGTCACTGCAGGCCTGGCTGCTGCAGCGCTAGTGTTAGGGCTGCTCTGGCCAGCACGGGAAGCGGGGGCACTAACCTGACTGGCCTTGGCGTTCACATCCCCGCAGCTGAAGAGTTCTTCCACAACCCGCATGTCCTTCTCTGCTTCCACAGCAGCCAGAGCTGCCAGCATGATGGGAGTGTACCCCGCTTTGTTCTGGTGATCCACGTCACACACGTCTGTAAAGAAATGCATCTCTTTAGGGAGGAGCTGTCTGCAAATGACAGCAGCGCTGTACTTAGGAGCCGAAGGTCTGGGGTTTAGAGAACCCACAGAAACAGGGCTGGATGGTCAGAGACCAAGAGTGACTTGGACATAAAAAGGGTGAGATATATATATATTTTTTTTTTTTTTGAGAGGTTTTTGCTATAGGGCGCGTGCGCTCGCCAGAAAGAGACAGAGAGACAGAAAGGGAGAAATCACTCCCCAGGGGGAATGGCCATGCTGCAATCCCTTCTCCTCCATTCTCCTTTCGGGATCTTGGGCACGAATGCACATGCACCCAGTGTGAGTTTTAACCCACCGGGTCCGGGATGCGAACTGCAGTTGACTACATGGGAGTCCAGCGACATAGCCATTACGCTAACTGCTAGTCCCAAAAGGGAGAGATGATTTTATACCAAACATTCACACCTTCCCTCCCACCCCCCATTTCATCAGGCCAGAAGCAACAAAAATGACAGTAACCTTTCAGACCAAGTCTTGTTTGCCACTGGTGCTTGAACTACACCTGCTTGGAGGTCTGAAAACTGTTCTAAACCAGGATAGCTGCTTAAGAGAATAAATGACAGTGCAGGACCTAGACACTTCAGCTGTGCTGAGGAACTCACTGCCTTGGAGTAAAGACAACGGAGAGAGCTACAAAGACAGAGGGGTTTATAAAGGCTTGTGCGTGGAACGCTGAATATGGTATTCCCACATAACACTCCACAGCTCTGAGGCCCTGAGTTTATGACTGCTCTAACATGTTTGGGGTCTTTAAAGCAGAATTCCAATCACATGACATCTAATTTTAGGTCTTGTGTTTTGAAAGCAAAGGCACTAAGTCCTCTGAGAAACTGCCAGGGACTAATGAACCCAATGAACCAGATTTTTTCTACTTCTGTAATTCTTACAGAGTCTTCATGCACAAACTATCCTCCAGACATTAAAAATATTTCCTTCAGCACTTTCCAATGGAATGTGGGGTTGGTGAATGTGGGAAGGCAGCTTTCATGTGTGACCAAATGTGTTAAGATGTCTAGGATGTTTCTACCACAAAGTAGTGAGAAGAGAAGGAAGGTGAAAACTCCATGTGTCCCAAGCAAGTGCATAAGGGTGTGATGGTATTTATGAAATAAAAAGCTTTTTATATAGAAAAGGAAAAAAGAAAAGGTGGTGTGATAGAGAAGCAGGTGAGCGCACATACTCTTTGAGGGCCCTCGCCATCTGGGATGCTCAGTTTGTCATGGATGCCAAAGCATCCTAGAGGACTTTATGGAGCCAGAATCTCAGCCTATCATGGTGAGCAGTGAAAAACAAATAAAGAAAAGTGACTGAAGTCGGCAGGTGGTGTGGAGGCTAAGGCACTGGACTCCCACAGGAACAACTATGGTTTGAGTCTTGGACCTGGCAACTTGAAAATCATGCCAGGCATGTGTGTGCATGTGCCTAAAATCCTGGGGAAGGATGGAGGAGAAGGGATTGTGATGTGGTCATCTTGCCTGGGGGGTGATTTCTCACTTTCTCTCTTAGTCTCTCTCTTTGATGAGTGCATGCATCTTATGGCAAAAGTCTAAAATCAATGAATCAATCCAGTAGAAAACACTTTAAAATAAAAAGGTGGAGACCAGCGGGTGGCAGGTGGTTAAGGGTACTGGACTCCCTTATGGCTGACAGCAGTTTGCATCCTGGACCTGGAGGCTTGCTTTCTTACTTTCTCTCTCTCTCTCTCTGGTCAAATTAAAATAAATAAAGTTAAATAGAAATAATTCTTTAAAAAAAATCCTCCCGGGACCAGCAGTTAGAGTAATGGCTATGTCGCTGGACTCCCATGTACTCGACCACGGTTCGCGTCCTGGACCTGGTGGCTTAAAACTCACGCCGGGTGTGTGT
>NW_006159849.1:5558482-5559923 GCF_000334495.1 Tupaia belangeri chinensis
TAAAAAAAAAAAAAAAAGAAAAGGTGATGAAATCAATCCATCCAATGATGGGATTAAAATAATTTAATTCCCCAGGTATCTTACTAATTTCCCCAGGGTATACTAAATTGTTTCATTCAGGAGTAATCCTGAAACCTTATTTTCAGCTTTCCAGAATGTCATCTACTTTTTTGTTTAAACATTATTAGCTGAGGGGCTGACAGGTGGCATGTTGGTTAAGGTACTGGATTCCCACATGGCTGACAATGGATCGAGTCCCAAACCTGGTGGCTTGTTTTCTTACTTTCCCTTTGTCTCTCTCTCTCTGGTGAGGTTAAAATAATAATAATAATATATATAATAAAAAAATTAGCTGACATTAACATCAGCTGTATTTATAGTCTGGCAAGTCTGAAGAGAAGAAGGCTTGAGATTTCTCTCTGTAACACAGAGCAGTTGCACCCTAACAGGGCCCCTATTACAGAGAACAAGCACACTTAGAAAAGAAAAACTAGATCAATCTGCTTGAATTTCTTCTCTGAATTAATACAACATCCTCAAAACAGAGCAGAAAAAACTAGGCGGCTGCATCAAGAAAGGGCATAGGAAAATGAGTGTTTTATTGCATATTTTAAATCAAATGTTTACATTATGTTTTCATTAACTACTACAAATTCTGTATGGGTCACATACTAGAAATAAATACATGCATTTCAAAAAATCGTATCAGTGATTTAGGGACTGTATGTACCACTGGGCAATTCCATCTGAACAAAAAGTTGAAAGGTCACTATTTCATAAGGGGACTTTCCTACATACCACTCCCTTACTTCATATTTGATGCACCCATTGGCCAGATTCTGGGAGAGCAAATTTCCACCATTTTTCTTATCGTGGTTCAGCCCTAAGAATACCCTCTCTTTGCTTTATGCGAATTCCCCAATAATGGTGTATTTTGGTGAGAACAGAGACAATTCCACTGCAGTCTTTTACAGTGTTTTTTGCTCAGGTCCCATGTTGACTAACCGCACACCTCTGCATGGCCACTGCATGGTGACTGCAGAGCAAGGACAAAGCAAGTGGTCTATGAGCACAAAGCCTGTCACTGGCCCAGCAGAGGAGACGGCCAAAGTCTGCATGCCTCAGGCTGGCATGTGGGTCCTGCTGTTTACCACTGGGACACCTCACTTGAGTGCACCCAACTTGCAGCAAGAATATCCTCACAACCTGCTTTCAAAAGAGACCTGCTCGGGAAACCAGCAGTTAGCTTAACGGCTATGTCGCTGGACTCCCACGTAGTCGACTGCGGTTTGTGTCTGGACCTGGTGGCTTAAAATTCATGCCGGGTGCTTGTACGTGTGTGCCCAAGATCCCGAGAGGAGAATGGAGGAGAAGGGATTGCAGCGTGACCATCCCCCCTGGGGGGTGATTTCTCACTTTCTGTCTCTTTATCTCTCTCCTT
>NW_006159849.1:5559954-5566953 GCF_000334495.1 Tupaia belangeri chinensis
GCACCCGCCCCCTAAAGCAAAAAACCCCTCCAAAAAAAAAAAAAAAAGAGAGAGAGACCTGCTCGGATCTGTGTCACCCGGTTCTGTTTCAACTGCAAGCCTCCTGTGAGTGACTCCACGAAGATATTCTTGCCGCATCACGTGGAAAAGCAAGGAAATCAGTATTTCCCCCAGGAAGGGAGGGGGGCGACCTACCGGCGTCCAGGAGCAGCTTCACGATCTCGAAGTTGGAGTGGGACACGCTGTAATGCAGCGCCGTGTTGCCGTTGCCGTCTGCCATGTTGATGACGTAGCGGAGGACTTCGGGGGACACGGCCTCAAACGCCGCCAGGTAGTCCCCCACCAGGGCAGGCACGGCGGACTTCTGACTGGACACGCGGAACCACTCGTGCTGGAGGGTGTTCAGGCAGAATCTCTGCCAAAACAGCAGGCGGCCATTAGTCTATTTATAGACCCATCTGAGACCCAGCAGCCAGCCAAGGCACCAGGCCTTTTATAGCCAGAGTGCGCCCAGTTAGAATCCCCTGCTCTCCAAAACAGCTAAGGAAGCCCAGAGCCCCCACAGAAGCTTGGACAGCAAACTGGGGCATCCCTCCTGATTTTAAACCACATACATACATTTGGCCTCTTATTTAAGAGGCCAAATAGTCCTGTGTGGGAACATGAGTCTGGAGTCCGATCACTGAGGTCAAATTTGGGCTACTTAGGAGCTACTCAGCCCCAGGAAGTTCCTTATTCTGAGTCTCGATTTCCTCATCTGCCAAATGAGGACAATACTTTCCCTTCACAGAGTCTGTGATGCCTGGCTGTATTTATTATGGAGCTATTAATATTACATAATTATGTGGGCCTTGCAATGATTTTCATAGCAATAAGGAAGACATTAGCCTATGCTTAATTATGCCGCCTCACTCCTGTCCAGACCAACTGGGCTCCTTCAACTCTAACTCTCCACAGCACTAGGCAAGGAAAGCAAAAGCAAGTAGCCAACCCAGTTCCTAGCCAATCCCAAATATAAATGGTCAGAAGAGAAAGGGAATAAAAAGCACGTCTGGAAGAAATTACACCTCAGTAGGATCATCTGCCTCTGTTAGTTCTGCTCTGACTTCCTCAGACTACAGACACACCGACATAGCGCTTGCTTCAAGGATGAAGATGTTAAAATTGGACCCCAAGAAGTTTTTATTTATTTGGATTTCTGACAGGGTGTGTGCACTTGTCAGAGAAAAACAGAAAGCGATGGAGAGAGGGAAGGGAGAAATCCCTGGGGATGGCCACATCACAATCCTTTCTCTTCTATTTGTCTCCGGGATTTGGGGATGCATACATATGTGCCTGGTGTAATTTTCAAGCTGCCAGGCCAGGGACTCACAGTGTGGTCAGCCATATGGGAATCCAGTGCCTTAACCACCAAGTCGTCTGCTGGCCCTGGACTACATAAAGTTTAATGTAGACTAGGCACAGCAAGCTCTGGTTATGTTGAAGACCATAATACTCTTCTATGGGCCTTCCCATTCACGTGTGCTTTGTTTATTTGTTAAAAGTTTGAAAATATGCCAACTAAAGATGAAAAGCTTGTACCAAAAGGATAGGAACCCAGAAGTCCTCTTTTTGTGGAAAAGGTGGGTTGAAGGTTTTCTACCTCTTTGTATTTCTGCTATTGATTATTCAATTTTAACCCTTTTGGTCATATTTTGGGTCACTCCACAAGGGTCCTGGCCAGGTAAGAAACTGTGGTCAGTCATGTGGGGGATCAGCCTTCTATGCACAGGGTTTAACTGCTGTTCAATGGGCCAGTACTACCACTCACGTTTTGATTTTATACCTTTATAATCTTGTGAGCCTTATAAATCAGCTCTTTCACCAGCAGCTAACTTAGTTTATTCAGCATCAATCATTATAGCAAAAATAATTCCAACATGAAAGATTCAAACGCACATTACTATCCATACCAACACAAGAAGCTATATTTTCTCAAGTACTGAAGATAGAGTTACCCACCAGAGGATGGTCTGGCCTATGAGAGAAGCTACCTTCGATGCATAGGAATGACCTACTCGGCAACAGTGCCAGACTAAACATGCCCATAGAAATATTTATGTATACTAAGTTGTGCTAGACATGATCTCTAAGGCAGCCACAACCTCGTCGCTATTTGCTTTTGAATCTCTCAAACTGTGTGAGGATGACAAGTGCAGTTATTTTTACGTTTAAAAATAGTGGCTGCCCACATTCCACATGAGAACATAATATGCAGTTTCATGGCTGAAAGGAATGCTGACCTCGGCCCAGATAAGTTTCTTTTAAAACATAAGCGGACTTAAAAAAAAAAATCTGAGATGTTGTTCCCTGGATCATAAGGCTCTGTAAACAGAAGTAGAACACACAGAAAGACAGTGACTGACTGCAATTTTAGCCCTCCCTTCTCTCTGCAAGTATATGCCTTACAGATGCCTCCACCCCAAGAAAAGTACAGGGTGGAAAAAAGATATCTCAAGCTGGGCCTTGGGGAAACACAGCGGGATGGGGGGAGCCAGGCAACACTAGCTCTCTGTCCATTCAGGCTAGAAACAGCTGAGGACAGTGAGCATGTGAGGAGCAACAGCTCGGGGCAGGCCCAGACGGCAAGGACAAGACATCCATTTGGGCACTCTGTACAAACAGGGGACAGTGCCTGTATATCACACTCACCATATCTTTGCTGGTCAAAGCTTTGGGGTCATTTATATTATTTTTCAGTAAGTTGCATGCAGATAACATCTTTTCACTTAGTTCATACCTACAAGGGGGAAAAAGAGAGCTCATGATTGAACATGAAAGTAAAGTCATTTTTATCTCAAACCCTTTCACCCTTTAAAAGACAAGTGGCCCCAAGCCTGCTGAGGCAGGTCCTGGTGGTGCAAGGTGCTTGGCTGGAGGTAGCCTAGGTGCCCCCAGGCATCTGAGCTGACACCTCCAGCCAGAGTCAAGGCCTTTTCATGAAGATAGTGTTTGGCTTTACCAGTGTGACCTTTATGACATTCTAGAATAACAGTTGGCAGTTTGGGGCTGTTGTTAAAATATTTTTTTTTTTTTTTTTTTTTTGAGAGAGATTTTCGCTATAGGGCGCGTGCACTCGCCAGACAGACAGAGAGAGACATAGAGACAGAAAGCGAGAAATCACCCCCCAGGGGGGATGGTCACGCCGCAATCCCTTCTCCTCCATTCTCCTCTTGGGATCTTGGGCACGCACGCACACGCGCCCGGCGTGAGTTTTAAGCCACCGGGTCCAGTACACGAACCGCGGTCGACTACGTGGGAGTCCAGCGACATAGCCATTGCGCTAACTGCTGGTTCCCAAAATATTTATACTCTTAAAATTCTTAAAATATTTTTACTCTTAAGGAGTTGAAGAGCTCTGAATTCTCACATATCCATTTTGCTAACCAGTAAACCACACATCCGAACCCATATTTGGTGATTCAAGAAGTGTTTGTTTAGCCCATATGAAAAATTAAACATAAAAATCAGATGACTGGGACCAGCAAGTGGTGGTTACACATGCTGGACTTCCACATAGTCAACCACGGTTGAATCCTGATAACTTGAAACTCACAGGAGTACACGCGTGTGTGCCCACAATCCCAAGAGGCGAACGGAGAAGGGGTTGGGGTGTGGCCATTCCCCCGGGGATGTCCCTCTAGCGAACACACACTTTTGATAGTAAAAATATCTCAAAAAAAAAAAAAAAAAGTCAGATGATAGGGCCACAGGTGGCATTGTGGTTAAGGTGCTGAACTCCCATATGGCTGACCACAGTTTGAGCCCTGGACCTGGTGGCTTGGAAATCATGTTGGGTGTATGTGGATGCATGCTAAAAATCCTGAGAGGAGAATGGATTGCAGCATGGCCATTTCTCTAGGAGGTGATTTCTCACTTTCTCTCTTTCTGGAAACTGCATGTACCCTGTGGTACATAAATTACATATCAATAAAGCTGTTAAAAAAAATAACAGATGAAAAGATATTGAGCCATTTGAAAACACTTGGGAATATAAACTAAAAACACTTACCTGTGCTAATGCAGTTAAGCTTTCGTTTGCCAAATAGAGTTAAGTTTTCTGAAGTCTCCATCTTTTTTTATTCTTGCATATTTTATGAGTATCTAATCCTGATTTGCTAGTCTTTCACTGAATCCTTATTTGCTAAATAGTCTTCAAAATTTACTATATTTATAGGTACAAGTTTCAGCCAAACAGAGTATTTGCTATTTTATTTCAACTGCTATTTATGATTTCTCAAATCGAATTTTATAGTGTTTTTGGTCACCCAGTGACCAAAAATATGTAGACGTGTGATGGATCTATGTCATGTTTACATTAAACGTGGTGTTTGGTAGAGGCCCAGCAACTGTTCTCACGTACCCAGTGATCCCACAACAACAGTACTGAGCCCTGCTCAAGATAAGTGGCTACCGGTAAAACCTGAACTCTCTAAGGAAGTGTGCTCGTCACCTCAACATTCAAATACATCTTTAAATATAAGGAGAGGTGTTCAAACAAACTTGAGTGGTCTTAGACTTTCATGGATGGTGGTTTCACTGTGAAATTCAGTAACTGTTTCAGAAAACATAGGTAGCTAGATATCAAGCCATTCTCTTTGCTATAGTAAGAGACCTAGGAGACACCATACTCTGCACTCATGGTTATTACTGACTTGAGAAGACATCAAGATGTGTGTATCTCTGAGGAACAGGAAAGACCAAACAGGTAAAAATGTGACATTTCTGACTGGTCAGCTCTATTGCCCAAGTATATTAAATGTGGGAGGGGTCAGGGAGGACAGGGTAGGGTACCACACCTCTCTCTGATTTCCACCTTCTCAGGTTCACATTCTTGAACCTGCATTTCATCTTCCACCCTGATGGACTTGAAACCTTCAATATTAACTGCATGGTGCCCTTGCGCCATTCCCCGAATATCTTCGTCCTCCTCTTCTTCCTCCTCTTCCTCAGGAGGATACTCACTGACATCACACTCGTCATCTGACTCGGAAGAAGAGCTTTCATCTGAGCTGGAATCATCACTTGAGGTTGTTTCATACCTAGGTGGCAATCGGGATTTCAGGAGATGCAAGGTATGCCCAGAAAGACCCAGTGACAGAAATTTCTATGAAGGGAAAGCTGCTAGCTGCCTCCATAATTCACCAGTGGTTTTAGACCCTGCATTTAGAAGTTCAAAGTAATGTCTATTTAAATGCCTAGTGGTTGTGAATGGGTTCAGACTTCAAAGGGACAACCTAGGTTGCCAATTGGTATAGTATTCCACCTGTTAAAAAAATTATAGCACTCATGGCTTAGCATAAATCAAGAGGAAACTTGCTTTATGGAAACCAGATCTACGATTGTATGTTTTTCCTTTCCTTCCCCACCCCTATTCTTTCTATTTTTCCCTATTAATTCTCCCAGTGTCAAGATGAACAGACTACATGAACAACCAGTAATTCCTCTGGTGCACACCCTCCAAAATCTCCTGAGCCATATTGCCCAATAAAACCTTTTTGTTTTTTTTTTTAAGAATTATTTATTTCATTTCATGTGTTATTATTTTTTATTTTGACCAGAGAGAGAGAGAGAGAAAGGGAAAGTGAGAAAGTAAGCTGCCAGGTCCAGGACTTGATCTGTGGTCAGCCATGTGGGAATCTGGTGCCTTAACCACCACACCATTTGCCAGCCCCTCGCCCAATAAAACTTTTCAGGATATGGAAAACAGACACCACCATGTTAGGCTTTGGTGGTATACTTTGCTATAAATATTACCTTAACTAAGTTTGTGCTATTGCTTTCTTATCCAAGTCATGACTAATTAATCAATTGCCTGGATTCAACTGTATGACAAACTGGCTTAACTATTTTTTTTTTTGGAGAGATTTTCACTGTAGGGCGCGTGCGCTCGCCAGACAGACAGAGAGAGACATAGAGACAGAAAGCGAGAAATCACCCCCCAGGGGGGATGGTCACGCCGCAATCCCTTCTCCTCCATTCTCCTCTCGGGATCTTGGGCACGCACGCACACGCGCCCGGCGTGAGTTTTAAGCCACCGGGTCCGGGACGCGAACCGCGGTCGACTACGTGGGAGTCCAGCGACATAGCCATTACGCTAACTGCTGGTTCCCAAACTGGCTTAACTATTTACCTGGGCCATTGGAAAAGAAGAAATCAATGGCTGATCAACGTTCTATTTACGAAGCAAAGGACTGATGGTGTGTCTAGGTTGCTCTCCAGGTGAAAGACCCTACCATTGTGTTTGTGAACATGGAAAGCCAAGTACAACTTTCCAGTGTGAAGGCATACATGGCTATCTTTGGCCCATGGACTGATGCTCTCAGTCTTTCTGCTGGTTTCTGAGTTCTAATCAGGTAAGTACCAGTTGTCCACTACACGGCAGCAACCCTGCTGCCTGATGCTTTTGCTGGAAACTATTTTGTTGGGTAAGAAGAGAGGAGGTGTCAATTGCTCAGCTTCGTCAGATATCCATGAGTGGTGCCATATGCTTAAAGATAGCAAGAAGAGGAGAGAAGCAACCCAAATGCACCTTTCTGAGCAGGGAATCTTCCATCACCAAGATGTGGCAGTATCCCAGACTAGGCACCTTGAAATGATACTGGAACAAGCAGGAGGCAGGGGAGAGAGATAGGCATGGTTAAACCAGAGTACCACCGTCTTTCCTTACCCTCCATTAATGCCAACAAACTGAAGATTCTTCTTTGTGCCGTTTGCATCTTTGTTACCATCCTTCTTCTTCATGATGGACTTCAGCGTACTTTCATTACCTGCACACATTGTGAAAGTGAATCAAGGGTACAAAATTAACATAACTCATAATTGCGTACGTTAAATAAGAAGGTGCTCTGTTTTCTGTACAATCTTTTTGTTTTTTAAAAAAAGAATTATTTAATTTATTCATTCACTTTTTATTTTTACCAGTGACAGAGACATACAGAGACAGAGAGAAAGGGCAAG
>NW_006159849.1:5566968-5572608 GCF_000334495.1 Tupaia belangeri chinensis
GGGAAAGAGAGAAAACAAGCCACCAAGTCCGGGACTCGAACTGTGGTCAGCCATGTGGGAGTGTCCAGAGCCTTAACCATCATGCCATCTGCTGGTCCCCCAATCTTTCTTTTCTCTCCTGCATGCAAATGTAGAGCTTGGCATGTATATATGAGAAACTTGCATAAAATCCATTGGAAAACATGTGCATGCAAAGAAAATTCAAAGTTCTATTAATAGTGCTCTTTAAATGGAAAAAAAAATCTATTAGTACTTCCAGACATAACAAAACCAGTGACAACTGGCATTTATATCAAGCTTTACTGTTTATAAAGTGATGTCGTGTCTCATTTGGTCTTCAAAAACCATTTAGGCACTAAAATGGGAATTTTTTTTTCAACAGAGATAACTTGGAAAAAATTTGTCTGTCAGGATGTGAAAGAGTGAAATGCTGTTTAAAATATTTCATAACAGCAGACACATTTTTTTCGTGTGTGGGGGTCATTTTCCTATAGGTCCATGCACTCACCAGAGAGAGACAAAGAGAGGGAGAGTGAGAAATCACTCCCTGGGGGATGGCCACACCATAATCCCTTCTCCTCCAGTCTTCTCTTAGGATTTTGGGTATGTATGCACAGATGCCCAGTGTGATTTTCAAGCTGCCGGGTCTGAGACTCAAACCACGGTCAGCTATATGGAAATCTAGAACCTTAGTCATCATGCCATCTGCTGGCCCTCCATGGATAAAATTTTTGGAAGGGGATTCAGCATCTTTCTTTGGTAATAATCTTAAAGATATTCTAGGCCTACCTTTAAAACAACTATCTAATGATTCTTCTAGGTCATTTTGTAAGGCACTCTGACATTAAATTGGAATGCTGGCAATGTTGGTCCTGGACTCCTGCGCCAAGGACTGTGAGAGAAGTTACCATAGAGGCCAGCAGCTATCTGATCATCTGTCAGGTTCACTGGAGACAGCGCGCTTTCCTGAGAGGCCACGGCATCCTGGCGGCTCCTGGGCTTCCCTTCTGTGGTCCCCGCCTCGTGCTCAGGCTGAGAGGTCTGGCTGCTTAATGGCCCTCCTGACGTCAGGCCTCCACACTTACAGGTACACACCAAACCATTTCCTGTTAGAGAGGAGAAAGATACAGAGCATGGGATGAAAGAACTGAACAAAATGTGCTCTGTGGACAAAAAAAGTGTTTAAAAAAGGTTCTTTCAACTTGTCCTTTTCTCCATCGTGTCCATTGCCTCTTTGCAAAAATGGGACTGCTATCTCAGCCACTTCAACTTGAACTCCTAAGTCCTCCTTTGACTCTTTTTGGAAAAAAAAAAATATTTTTTTCTTCCACGTGCAACAGAGAGAAACAGAAAGAGTGAAAGATTGAGAGAATCCACCAACAGGGTAGCAAGATCACGATTGTCCCGGGCCTTCGGCCAACCGCAGCTCATAGGCAAGCGTTACGCAGCGTACTCAGGGAGGCCTCTGGACTTCAATCAGAACCTTCCTGTGTGGCACTGCCTTGCAGTATGTCATATTTCACTGCTGTGCCGCTGCCTGGCCACTTTTTTTGACTTGTAATCTTTCCTCTTACTACCACATCTGGATCTGCCATGGCTCCTGCAAGAATACATGCCCTATATCAGAAACCTCTCAACAAAAAGAAGAAAAAGAAAACAAGGCTGGACGCATGCACGCACACGCTCAAAATCCCAGGAGGAGAATGGAGTAAAAGGGATTGTGGCACAGACAACCCCTCTTGGGGGGGTGGGAAGGAGTTTCTTACTTTCCCTCTCTCTAGCAAGCACATGAGCCCTATGGCAAAAACCTTAAAAAGAAAAGAAAAGAAAGAAAAAAAGGAGAAAGAAAAAGGGCTTGAGCATGAATTCACCCTCTAAGCAGGGTTGGGGAACAGGAAATAGATTCTTCATGAAGGATCACCTTCTTTTTGGGTACCTACTACGCTGAGGGGAGAGGACTAGGCATGCAGGACAAGGAAATGCAATCACTGTTGTCCCTCGGCTGTCCTCTCAGAGTGCCAAAATGCCGACACACGTGGTCACCTGAAACTGGAGGTAGAAAACTTAAAAGGTCAGAGCTGCCGTTTCACCATTTCTAGGGTCATTTTGCTATTTTCCTGGGAAACGACAGGGTAGCTGTCGTGACTGTGTCTAAAAGCAGGTTCTCACGTAGAAATTAAAATGCTAGCATGGATTAAGAATCAGATTCCTCCTTAGCACAACTCCACCCACGATTAATTACATACCACCCTAAGATTTGACCCAGAAAACATAAGCTGACAGGTCACATTGACTAGCCCATCGGCTGGGTTAAGATTGCTCTGTCTTTTCTGGTAGAGCTAAGGTCTTCCTCTCCTGGGTCTTCAGAGAGCTGACCGCAACCAAACTTGGAGCGCTTCCAATGTGCCTAACGCACACTGCTGTAGGTTATCATTCACGTTTCTGCCCGGGTGTGTTGGAGTCCCAGTGAGACGGGCATACACCCATGCAGTCTCCAAGGTTTGGACCAGTTGACGTCTCTCTGTGGGAGTACGGTATTTTGCGGGCACACATGCACACATGCCAGGAGTGAGTTTAAGCCACCAGGTCCGGGACTTGAACTGTAGTCGACTAATGGGAGTCTAGCGACATAGCCATTACGCCAACTGCTGGTCCCAAGGATCAGTTTTATTTTATTTTATTTATTTATTTTTGGAGAGGTTTTTGCTATAGGGCGCATGTGCTTGCCAGAAAGAGACAGAGAGACAGACAGTGAGAAATCACCCCCCCCGGGGGGGGATGGCCATGCCACAATCCCTTCTCCTCCATTCTCCTCTAGGGATCTTGGGCATGCACGCACATGCACCCGGCATGAGTTTAAGCCACTCAGGACTCGAACTGCGGTCGACTACATGGGAGTCCAGCGACATAGCCATTATGCTAAGTGCTGGTCCCCCCAAGGATCAGTTTTAAAGAGCAAGATTTTCAGATGACTTGCAAAGGCCAACAGATTTTAAACATTTAGAAATATACTTTTCTCAGAGCTGAAGTACCTTACCCGGGGTCTGTAACGGATGGCCTAGGTCTGCAATTTCAATTTTCCTGAGAATTGGCTATTCTTTTCTGAGAATCGAATGAAAATCACGCACTTCCTTCACAAAAAGCCCAAACTCAAATCTATTCCTGAAGCCATGGGCCCAAGATAGAGAAGTTCTGGTCTAAGGCTGAGCATTCGAACATTTCCCTGAAATAGGACTTGGGAGCAACCAACAGTTGGTGGCAGTGGTGATGGTGGTGGTAGCAGCAAATGCCTGAATTTTGGGAATCAAGTTCTCAGCTGAACTGGCAGGTAGCCTAGGGGAAGAGCTACTCTCATAGAACAATCTTGCCGGAAAGGACTCCAGGAGAAAAATCTAATCCAATCCCATGATTTGACGCAGGAGACCAAGGAAGCCCAGATTCTTCTGCCTGTTGCTCTCCCTCTCTAAAATGACAGTGCAAGTCATCTGTGGAGCCAGCACCAGAATGCAGCTCTTCTGGCATCTAGTGTGATTTTCAAGCCGCCAGTCAGGGACTTGAACCATGGTCAGCCGTGTGAGAGTCCAGTGCTTTAACCATTATGTCACCTGCTGGCTACAACAGCCAGTTTTTCATGAACACTTACACTCTGTGTTGTACACTCCCCAGTGCTTTACTCCTACTGACTCACCGAACTTTCACCACTACCCCGTCTAGAGCAAAGACAACTCATTCCAAAGGCAGAAAAAGAATCGTAATCCAGATTGGCTTCAGAGCTCCAATGAACAACTTCTTTAAAGTATTGGGTTCAATTAATGACTATTTATATGCCTTTTTGGTAGAAGTCAAACCAGATTCCAAGGATGAAAGTGTGAATACTTTTTACTTCACTGTATCTTTCAGCACAGAAATTGCATCCTAGACTCTGTGTGAGCAACACTCCACACAGTCAGATGTGCACAGCAATCCCTATGTGTTGTGACACCCCTTCACGCCTCACGGCTTGCTACAGTTGACAATCTCTGCCTTACTATATCAAGCTGCTTTAATCTTTAGCCCATATAACCAACAGCAGATAACAACAACTGAATACCCAAGGTTGATTTCCTAACCCAACTGCTTCCTCATTAGAATTCTAAAGCAACATGGCTAAAATACAAAGGGGATGTGAATTACAGAAATACTTGGACGTAGTTCTTGCGTGCTCTGAGGAGGCTGCCACTATGACCAAGTAAGTGCGACTAAAAATATTTATTCTTTGTTCACGATGCTGTAAGTCTCCTGTATTTCAGACGATTAATTAGGTGTTTTCTTGCAGGGTCAGATCTAAATAGTGATGTGTGGAATGCCAGCCTGATTGGAAACTGACCAAAAAACACTATAACCTAGCCAGACCAAACCTTCTTCCATCTCCATGCTCTGGGAATCACGAAATGGTCCCAATGTTATAGCTGAATATTTCTGGCAAGAATGGGAACTAGAAACCTGTCTGGGGAGGTGGGGGGGGAGCTGGGAAGAAAATACTTCTATTGTGGATGCTCTACCGTGCCATCTGTGTCTGGAGGTATTTAAGAATTTTATTTTGACTTTAACACCTCACGTCATAATTTTTAAATGGATGGAAGCAGACATATTTTTAGCTACTTAAAACTTTACTTCATTCCACACATCATTTTAATCCTGTCTATTTTAAAACGACTCCCCTGTACATTCATTAGACTCCCTGGATTCTGAAAGTGAAAAATCCACACACCCCAGCTGTTATGTTCACGTTTCTCTTCCACAATACACTAACTGTCTCATAGCACATAATTATTCAGGTTTGAAAGTGGAAACCCAGGAAGATGTAAAGCTCCTCTATTTCAGTCCATTTCTATCACTGCCTTTCCAGACTAGAAACGGAAACAGGCTGAAATGTTTGTGGGTGGCTTACTCAGGCCTATTGTGCACGTCTTCACACCAGGACACACTCAGGAGTGAGAACTGGAGAGGCAGAGCAAAGCCAGCCAGCCTGGCCCTAGGCCTAGATGGTGCTATGAGCTGCTAGACAGACGCCAAGGGGGGGTCATTACGACGAGGCTCCCGGGTATGCTCCCGGGGAAATACCGTGTGTCATAAACCTTCCAGGGTCATTTCTCAATTACGCCTTTCCATGTAAAGAAAAGCAGAGGTGAGAATAAACCCAATGAATAAGGAAAAGAATGAGAAAAACAAAGATGAAAGTCCCTATCAAGATGAACAGTGGGAAAAAAGTCTCCTCTCTCAAAATTCGTGCTCAAGGGTCCCTTATTAGAGAGGCTGTCTTTGATTACCTCCTGTCAAAGAGGTACTTGCTGTAAGGCATATGCATTGGCCAGAAAAAGTGAGAGAGAAGGAGAGAGAGAAAGTGAGAAAGAACCTCCCAAGGGGGTGGCTACACCACACTTCCTGTCTCTTCTACTCTCCTCTAAGGATTCCGGACACACACATGTGCCCACTGTGGTTTTTCAAGCTGCAGGGTCTGGGACTTGAACCATACAGTCAGCCATATGAGAGCCAGCTGCTGTAATCACCACACTACCTGCTGGCCCTGGAGTTATTTCTTTCTTTTTCTTTTTTTTTTTTTTTTTTTTTTGGGGTTTTTGCTTATGGGGTGTGGCACCT
>NW_006159849.1:5572785-5579066 GCF_000334495.1 Tupaia belangeri chinensis
TAGTGATTACTCTAACTGCTGGTGCCCCCCCCCTTTTTTTTTTTTGAGAGGTTTTTTGCTATAGGGCCAGAAAGACAGAGAGAGATTGAGAGATAGAAAGCGAGAAATCACCCCCCAGGGGGGATGTTATTTCTTTGTCGTATGCATCACCTGGCATTCTGTAGGTCTATGCCCATGGCCTGTGCCTCTATGGAATATACACAACACAATGACAGGGACTCTAGTTTTATTGTTTTTGTTTTTGTTTTGAGAGATCTTTGTATAAGGTGTGTGTGCTCACTGGAGAGACAAAGAGAGACAGAAAATGAGAAATGATTCCCCGGTGGGATGGCCATACCGCAATCCCTTTTCCTCCATTCTCCTCTTGGGATTTTAGGCACACACGCACATGTGTCTGGTGTGAGTTTTAGCTACCAGGTCCAGAATTCGAACCATGATCGACTATGTGGGAATGCAGGGATGTAACCATTATGCCATCTGCTGATCCCAGGACTCTGGTTTTGTTTACTGCACTATCTTCAGAACTGATAATATATGCTTGAACAGAGTTGGAATCCAGTAATTATTTGCTGACTTAATACATAATATACATTCAGTGGGGAGAAAGAGAGAGACAGACAGAGAAAGTAAGCAATCACTTCACCTCCCCACAGAGAAGGTGGCCATACCACAATCCCTTCTCCTCTATTCTCCTTCTCTCACAATCCTGGACACACACTCACACTTGCCTGGTGTTTTTTATTTCTAAGCTGCTGGGTCCAGGACTTGAACTGCACAGTTGGTCATGTGGGATTCAGCTACCTTAACCACACCACCAGCTAGCCCACCCTCTCATAAAAATTTAACTAGAAGTGTTTTGTACCATTATTTTAAGCTGATAACATACTGGTAGTTGTGGGTACAAATGACGTAGAATGTCTGTCAGGCAGTTCTGCACAAATGAGCAAGTGAATAACTGGAAGACAGAATAAAGCATCCTATCAAATGAGCAGCCCCAGGCCCGCCCCATAGCTCAGCAGTTAAGGGAGCCGAATTCCACATGGCTAACTGTGGTTGAGTCCCAGGAGTCCCAGACCTGGTGCCTTGCAGAACACTTGGGCATGTGTGGCTATGTGCACAAATCCTGAAGGGATGGAGAAATGGAGGTGGAAGGATTGTGGTGAGACTATGCCCCACTGGGGAGTGTTCTTTCTCTCTCTGATGAATACCCATGCCCTCTGGCAATAAACAAGGGGGGAGGAGGAGAAAGAGGAGAAGAAGAAGAAGAAGAAGAAAGAAGAAAAAGAAGAAGAAGAAGAAGAAAGAAGAGGAAGAAGAAAGAAGAAGAAGAAGAAAAACAGCCCAAGAGAAAAGCTCTAGGCAGGCTGGCCAACCCTAGTTTACTTTTCTCCTGAGTTTTAGTACTCAGCCAGAGGCCAGCAAAGCCATCAGATAATGAGAGCCAGCAGAGTTGCTTATGGATTTTGGTTCTTGGCTTTCATTTCACCCATTGCCATTCTAACACTTTCTCTGTGGTTTAAAAAAATGGTTCTAGCAGTTAAAAAAATTCTTACTCCCTGGAAAGACATTCTTCCCCATCCTTCCTCATTTCTAAGTCTCTCAGGGTGCCGCTTACCTGTGACTTTTCCCAGGCTGGTTTTCTGGAAGTCAGCATTCCTCAGCTCTTCGGTGCTTGCAGACTTCATGACAGAATTGATGGAGGAGAGGGTGCTGATGAGCTGTGAGTTGAGGGAGCCGATCTGCGAGTGAGGCTCCCCAAAGGCTTCTGCCAGTTCACTGTAGTTCTCAGCAAGCAGCGCCTGCTGCTCCATCAGCAGCTTCTGCACGCGCTCGATGTAGTGATCCAAGCCCGTCATCATTCCCGAAGGAGCCTGGGGCTGCGGGTTCTCCTGGAACTCCCCCACAGGTTCATCCCCAACCCCCACGCTCCTCCTGCTGGCCATCAGCCCTGCGGTCAACTGCGGAGGCCCACAAGCTATGGTCCTCATTTTGAGGCCAACTAGATAGTTGTCATTGATGTTTATCTGCCCTACGCCCGACTCTTTGGTCTTCGCGGCTGACGGCCTGTCAAACCCAGAGCTGCCGGAAAGCAGCGTTCCAACCCCGATGGACCGCATCTTGGTGGAGGAGTTGATGTCCTTGACCAGGCCTTCTCCTATAGCCACTGTCCGTGTGGCCACAGGGTGGGTGCTGGTCTGCTTGTCCGAGGTGCTGAGGGACGTGTTGGTGCAGGACTCCACGAGGGGGGCTGTCTCAGTGTTGGTGGCCTGGCTCACCTGCTCCCAGAGCGTGCTCGTGTGCTGGTCCATGGTGGGAGGCACTGCCATGACGGCAGCCTCCGCCTGGCCAACGGCCTCCGTGTTCACGCTTCGGGTGGTGCACTGCTTCGGAGAGCAGACGGTCACGTCCACAGAGCAGTCTCCACAACCGATGGACCGCACGTCTGTGAGGTTCACGTTCGTCTTGAGGAGGGTCAGGTCATTCATAGACTCCTCGGTGTTGCTGCCTGTCTCGCAGATGCTGACTTCCACCCCCACGCTCTGGTCACGTGTCTCCACAGACCTCCCTGTGCATCGGTCATGCATTTCCACCCTCTCCCTAACAATCCAGCGGTTCATGGGCAGCTCGGGCCCCACCACCCGGCTCTTACACTCGGGCTGGCAGGAGGTACCGACGCTATTCGTGGGCACCGAGGTCCCAACACATGTGTCCACCAGGTCCACGTGACCGCCGACCATTTGGTCTCTCGTCTGCACCACTGCCTCTACCATCTTGCTAAAGACAAGCGGCTGGGCCGTCACGGCTTTGTCAACTTTCTTCCTGGAGCCAGCAGCTTGCAGCTCCTGTTTGAGTTTGGTCATCTCCCGGTCATGGGTGGTCTCTTTCAGCTGGACTTCCAGGCGGTAGATCTTTTCCTTTAAGGCCTCAATGGTCTGCTGCTGCAGCTCGATTTCTTTGTCGGCCTCAGTAGTCACCCCAAGCATGGCCTCTGTCACGCTGACTCCAGAATTCCTTGTCTCGGTGACGGTCCCTATGGCCGCATCCTTATAGGACCTTGAGCCTCTGTGGTACACGACAACATCACTCATGCTCTCGTCGGCACCCACGGCCACAGACCGGCACTCTGGGGGTTGGCACTGCCCGTTCTCCCTGAGCGCCGAGGAGTCCTCACAGCTGCTGTCCTGGATCTTCTGCTCCAGGGCCTGCATGTCTGCCGTGAGCTGCCGGAACTCCTTTATCCTCTGCGTACTCTGCTCGACGCTCTCCATCATCTCCTCCTCCTCGTAATCAATGTACAGCTCGCCGCCGCTCCTCCGGGCCCTGGAGAGCTGGTCCAGCTGGGAGGCGTTCCCCGCGCTATAGGACCGCTTCCTCATGCCACCGACGTCGCTCTGCGATGCGGCTCTTTGGTTTTTCAGCTGGGAGGCTAGCTGCCTTTTCTCTTCTTGCAGGACAGAGATCTTTACCTGGAGCACAGGGATGGTTCGTACCTGCTCCTCGAGCTCCTTCAGGCGCTTCAGGGCAATGGCCATCTGCTCGCGGATGTGCTGCAGGTGCATGGGACTCACGTTGGTCACTGGGGTGGAGATCCCGGAGCTCAGGGGGCTGTGGCGGATGGAGCTGCCCATGGAGGAAGTGGTGGCTGCAGCCGGGACGTAGCCACCATAATCCCCATTGCCCTGGTATCCATTCTGAAGCTGGTACATGGCAGGGTTGTGGTTTCCACAACCCATGAAGGAGGGGAGGGAGCTCGTGGATCCCATGCCTCCAAAACTGGCCAGCCGGGGCCTTCTGAACTCACCCGGTGTCACCTGCATGGCTACCCTCTCCTGTTCGAGTCTTCTCCGGGTCTCCATCAGTGTCTTAGTCACATGAAGGTTGTGTTTTGGGAGTTGTGGTGAGGGAGGAGGCAGCTGTCGGTTTTCTGGGACGGTAAGAAAAGTGGGCGAGGTCTCCAGTGGGGCAGGTGGCCTCGCGGTTGGAGTTGACGTAACTTGGCTTCTGGCTAGGAGGAAGCTGGAGCACTGCTTGTTGTCATCACTGTTGGAAGATGAGAGGGACTCGGTAGAAGTCCACACACCTGGGTGTGCAGGTGTGGCCCTGGATTCTGGGCATGGCACAGGTGGCTTCCGCCTCTTCTGGATGTTCAGTTTCTTGATGGTGTTTCCCTTCTGTATGTCATCCACGTATTTAAGGAAATCTAAGTCTAGCTGATAACCATAGGGGGTCTCCACAAAATAAGGGTCTTTCTGTTCGTTGTCATGGTCTCCATTCAGAACATCATCTGTTCTTGCTGAGAGAGACAGTGAGAGAGAGAGAGGCGAGAGTATTATAAGTCATGTAATACACACAGTGGTTAAAGCTAATGTCTGTGTACACTGTGGTGTAATAAGCTGGTTTGGTTGTAAGAGCTGATAATGCCAAGTTCTTATCCTGGATCTGTAACTTAACGGCTGGTGAGCGAGTTAACAAACATCTCTGAACTTCACTTTTCCAGGAGTAAAAATGGAGAAACAAGTATTTAACTCACAGGTTAGACAACGTAATGCGTAAAGAGCCAAGCACATAGCAAGTCCTTTCCAAAGATGTCATTTTTAATAGACTGCCTTAAAGAAGACTTAAAAGCATTGTCGAGTGGATACTTTCATTTGTCTTCTATAGTCCCTTGAAGCACAAGTAGCAGACATTGCAATTCCTGTTTTACAAAGTGTCATCTGAGGCACAAAAAGCTAAAAGTCGACCACAGATCCAGGCGGCCTGGGGCTCAATCCCCCCATGCAGTCCTGTGCGGCCTTTCTGAGCGGTGCAGAGCACTCTAGGGCCTGGCCACCTCTGCAAGATCCCAAGGTGCCTTCCACCCTCCCTGCTGAGAAAGCTGGGACACAGGATGTTGGGTGATTAACCCAGGCAGCACATACAAGAACAGTCAGAGGGCAGATTTCAACTCTGTCCTCCACTTCCCCGTCTGAAAACAAAACAAAACTCTTTTCCAACAAGAGGAAGGCTTTTCTGCATGTTGATTTCTTTCGGACAAAATATTCATATCCCGAGAATACTATATTATGTATTGGTGACAAATCCGAACAGATGCACAGGAGAATCAGAGGAGGGGCAAACCTATACTCCAACCATGGGATCACATGGCATCTGGTAACCGCTAGGCAAGTAGCGGCGAAACCAAACATTTAAAAAAGGAAACGCAAGAGCCTTTCAAAGCATATACCTGCTGCTGACCTAAGCCATGCCATTCCAAATCAAAAGCAAGGCCGTTTTTGTTTCAACAGTGGGATCAAGAAATGCGTTCCCCATACGGTTTTTAGAGCTACAGTATGGACCCAGAAACTGTAGGGCAAAATGCAAGGCGTCTGCACCGTCCCTCCCCCGACCTGGGCATGCGCACCCCCTGACTGCCTTCAAGGTCCAAGCAGTCCCACAAGCCACCACATAGCCCCACGTTCACATCTGACAGTGTGGCTGCTCCCAGCAACCTCGTGTCTCCATCTGCGCTTTTTCTTCTAAAGCGGGATGAAAAGACTGGGAAGCAGAGGAATCAAAAGGGTATGTATTCCTCCTGTCCCAACAGAAAATAGCACTGAATTGTTCTAGCTGCTAGAGGGAGGCACTCAGGTTCCCTTCTAACCCACGTGGGAAGGGAAATCTGCTGGAAAGCGGTGCTCAGCCCCCCTCACTTCCTACCTAAGCACAGGAGAGCTGACCTTGAGCTGGAGCTCACGCTCACAGAACGAGTCTTTCCTTCGTTTTCTTTCAGTTTTAACTTTCAGCTCCACATGGAGAAGGCACTTACTCCAAATATGCAGCCAGACCTGTTTCTAGCACTGAAATTCCAAGAGCACAGAGAAGCTGCAGGCTCCAGTGTCAGATAGGTAGCCAGATCTGGCCAACGGCAAGAGCTGCCCACGCCAGCTCCGACTCCTCACCCCATAAGGAAAAGTTTCAACCTTCTGGTAAACTTGGCCGGCCCCGCACAAATCCCATAGGCCGAGTTTTCACCAATGAGGTCTCCCTCTGGAGCGAGACACCACCCCCGGCACACTCAGCTGTTCGACATTCCCTGCTTTCTTAATGAAAACAGGAAGCCGGGATCCTTTGAAAATGTGTGTTCTGTGTTCGTTTTTGCCAGGAGGACAAATAAAGCCGGCGGTGTACGCGCGTCCACAGACAGGCTCTGTCTCCTGTCGCGGTCCCTCTGCTGAAAGCGGCTGTGTTCTCGGGTGGACAGTGCGCGGCGCCGTCCCCAGCCACCTGAGGCGGGCGAGGGG
>NW_006159849.1:5579121-5582897 GCF_000334495.1 Tupaia belangeri chinensis
CGCTCCAAGGAGGGGCGGGCTGTGCTCACAATCGCCTCAACGGAGCCCTGGCCACTGCTGACAGCATCTTAGTGAAAGCAAAGTCAAAACCCCTTCCAGTTATAAATGTAGCACATGCGTGTAAAATATATGTGTGTGTGTGTGTGTAAATAGGGGTCTGCAAGTGGCGGGGTGGTTAAGGCTGGATTCCCACAGGGCCGACTGTGGTTCAAGTTCTGGACATGGTAGCTTGCTTTTTTGCTTTCCTTTTCTCTATCTCTCTGGTCAAATATAATAATAATAATAACAAATGAAATTAAATAAATAATTCTTTAAAAAAAAAATATATATATACCTATAATAAAATAAAGGTGTCTCTAAACCAGTTACAGAAGAAAAAGGGCCAGCAGGCAGTGTGTTGGTTGAGGCCGCTGGACCTCACTTGGCCAGCTCGGCAGCAGGATCCCGGGGCTGACGCTTGGGAAACACGCCAGGTGTGTGTAAGTGCATGTGTGTCCAAAATCCCAGGAGGGAGAAATGGAGAAAGGATTGCAGTGTGACCATGCCCCCTGGGCGGTGCTTTCCCCTTTCCCTCTCTTTTTCTCTCTCCCCATCTCCTGTGAACACAAGCACCCTCTGGCAAAAACTAAATAAGTACATAAGTAAGTTGCTCATCTCTTACCATCGAGCCACCAGCGTTAATACCCTGACGTAAATGAGGGTTTTCTGTCTATTTCTTAATACAGCTACTTTCCCCATTTTAGCATTTTCAATAAAAAAGTGAATCGATTCATTGTTCGGATTTAGAACACAAAACACATCTCGCTTCTCAGCAAAACCACTGGGCCATCTTCAGTTATTTCTGCAGTTCAGCTTGTAGAAACCACAAAAGGAATAGCCAAGCTGAACTGTCCTCCAGTGAACTGTGGACTTCAGACTCAGTTTAGGAGAGGTTAGAATTTAACCATGTTATTACCCTTTTTTCCTACTACTGCGTAAGCCAGGCCACCCAAGGTTTTGTAGCCCAAGTTGCATTCTCCAGCAACTAAAAACGTGAGATGGGACTTCAAGGTATCATTTTTACAAACAATCGTCCATGGTACAAATTATTCTGCAATAAAATAAAAATACTCAACACCATATTCATCTCTTGTGTTCTAGCATGCATTCCTTTACATATGGTAAAATTAATTTGGTGCCATGGGGGCCTTGTCCCATCTTTTTTTATATGTATGTCTTGTTTCTATTGTAGATTGTAAGCACCCCAAGAGCAAATAAGTTAAATAATTGTTTTAAAATTTGCTATAGGGTGCTTGTGGCCACTGGAGAGATGGGGTGGGGGAGTGAGAAAGCATCCCCCCAGGGGGGCTGGCCATGCCTCAGTTCCTTCTCCTGTTGGGATTTTTGGGCACACACACATGCCCAGCAGGCTTCCCAAGCCACTGGGTCAGGACTCAAACAGTGCAGTTGGGCCTGTGGGATCCAGTTGCCTTAACTACCTGGCTACTGGCTGGCCCACTGATTTAATTTTTAAAATTTCCTTCCCTGTTCCCTCCTTCCAGCCACACACCAATTAACAAGACACTGGAAACAAAGCAGATGGTTAAAATGTTCACTAAAGGAATATGGTCCAGCCACAGGGGCGCGTGCTGGACACTGCTGCTTGGCTGATGTCACATGGGAAACTCGGGTTCAAGTCCAGCACCAGCCTAAAATGCCGGACACATGATGCATGTCTCCAGTTCTTGCTACTCAGGAGGCCTGGGCGGGAGGATCACAACAAAGGGAGAGCCTGTCTAAACGAATACCCCCCTCCCCCGCACGAGCATGCACCTACACAGAAAATTTTATTGAAGAAATAAGTGAATGTGCAGCATAACACAATCAACTTTGAAAAACATCTTCATTCCCTGATGACAAGCTGTCTGTTACATGCTAAGGACATTTCTTACAGGATTGGTTTCAGTGGCTCTCTTGAGGTTATAGAATTATGGGTGATTTTGGTTTTGTTCTTGATCGTTAACAATTTTTTCTAACACACAGATATTTGTCTTTAAAAATATTGTAAATTACCATTTGGAAAGCAAAACGAATCTATGGAAATAAGCCCTGAGGGAGATTGTTTGGGGCGGGGGTATGGATGGGAGCAGCACCGGCAAAGACAGCTGGGTGCTCCTCAGTACGCGTGACCCCATTCTTCCACGCGAACAGAAGGCCCTGTCTTTAGGAAAGCCAATACAAAGTCTGTATTTCTCCAGCCTCCGCCACTCTTAGTGTGGCCAATAGCAGCAGTGCCACATACTAACCCCCAGGAATCTCCCTTACAGACACGGATATAGAGGGTTAGAATTATATACACAGTGCTAACACAATACTCTGTGATGCTGGTCTCACATGGGAAGGTCTTAGGCTCAAGTCCCAAGGCCTCCCTATGCAGGCCAGGTGCTTGTGCTCACGATCTGCACTGGCTGAGGTTGCGGCTGGATTGTGGCATGAAGACCCCATTGGGGGTGCGACCTGCCTCATGGAGGAAATAGTGACTTAAAAAAGGTACAGGATCGGGAACCAGCAGTTAGCGTAATGGCTATGTCACTGGACTTCCACGTAGTCGACTGCGGTTCGTGTCCCGGACCTGGTGGCTTAAAATTCACGCTGGGCGCGTGTGTGTGCATGCCCAAGATCCCGAGAGGAGAATGGAGGAGAAAGGATTGCGGCGTGACCATCCCTCCTGGGGGGTGAGTTCTCGCTTTCTGTCTCTATGTCTCTCTCTGTCTGTCTGGCGAGCGCACGCGCCCTATAGCAAAAACCTCTCCAAAAAAAAAAAAAAAGTACAGGATGGTTCTTTGACCTCCTTTCTTCTTCACTCCTTTTTCCATCCTGCTGCCTAGAATGCAGATGTGATGACTGGAACACAAGCTGCTATCTTGGACCCTGAGGTCACACCCATAGATGGAGGAATGATGTCCTAGAGGGAACCTGGGACTCAATGATCTTGATTCAGAGCTGATAAATGCGCCCGAGAGCCCACTTCTCCCAACACTATGTGAAAGGGAGAGAGAGACATTTATTTCGTTAGCTACTGTATATTTTGGGTCTCAGTTACTTGGAGCTAAATTAATCCAAACAGATCTAGCAGTTTCTCTTCTATGCTCCTCCTCCTGCAGGAAAAAAACTAAGACTAGATATTGAAAAGAAGAAAAATGCTAAATCACAAACTGAGTAGGTGTTACAGTAAGATTTTTAAATGACAAAAACATGCAGAAGTCAAGAGTAGTAAGTGTAAAAACATTTTAAAAAATCTCTAAGTCAGCTACATGACTGTGTGAAAACCCTAGTTCTGTGATTACACTTCTAGAATTCCGCCTGTTTTTAGATGTTACAACCCAACATCTACTGGCTATATCTGCAGCTTGGATCCTGACACGAACGGGTTTAAACTAAGTATTCCGGAATTGGTGTTTACAAGAATTTTCTGCATGTCTGGAAATCCACGGTGGAGACAGCTCCTGGCACCACCTCTACCTTCATTATATAACAGTTATTGAAAGCTTAATTGGATGCCAAGAAGTCGTTCCTCTTCGGGGGAAAGAATGGAAGAAAGAATTTACAAGAAATAAAGTGAGGTGCAGTCAGGCTGGGGGCTGGATGCCAAACACTCCGACAGAACCCTAGCTGCGGTGGCGACAAAGGCCTGTGACCAACGAGGCTGTGCACTAGCAGGTCAAAAAGCGAGCAAAACAGACTGGAGTCAACCAGAAGATGAGTTTTGAAGACAAGGCGAATGGTAACAGAATAAA
>NW_006159849.1:5582928-5619705 GCF_000334495.1 Tupaia belangeri chinensis
GATGGTAGAGGAGAGCCAGGGGGAGCCCGTGGTGTGGCTGAACCAAAGGTGAGGGTGGACGAGAGGAGGAGGGTGAGTACAGAAAAGGCCACGCGGCTCAGTGCCTGGAGCAGGGCAATCCTGTCTCCTTCATCCTTGTTGGACTGCTCACCAGGCCCAGTGCTAGAAGCCAAAAGGTGCCAGGTAGGATTGCCTTGACAACTGTGTGTGAGTTAGACAGAGGGAGGGGAAGACCAAGTTTGAGGAGCTTAGTTAAAATAGTACATAAATTATGTACAGTGTGAACTCAGTAAAAATTATTCATATATTCAGTTTATATTTATCATCAATATTGACAGTAAAAACATTAGTAACTATCTACCTACCTGCCTGCTTATCTATCTTCACTTGCTATACATCAAGCACTGTTCTATTGCTGACAGCCAACAACACACAGGGCAGCCCCTCTCCCACCCCCAACAAAGAAGTATCCAGCCCCAAAGTCAACAGAGCTGAGGCTGAAGAAGCCTGTGCTGAGGACAGCGAGCCGAGTCAACGATTCACAGAGAACAAGTGACAATTTTGCTCATAGAAGCTGTGGTCTTCAAGTCTCCCATTTCCTAGTGGGGCCATGACACATTCAAGAGACACAGTGATGAAAAAGCCACTAAAATGAGAAAGTTCTCAAGGGACCAGCAGATGGCATAATGGTTATGTCATTGGACTCTCTCATAATCAACTGTGGTTTGAGTCCCAGACCTGGCAGCTTAAAACTCATGCTGGGTGCGTGTCTGTGTGCACTCAAAATTCCAAGAAGTAAACGAGGGAGAAGGGACTGCAGTGTGGCCATCTCCCCTGGGGAGTGATTTCTCGCTTTCTATCTCTCTCGTGCTCTCTCTGGTGAGTGTACTCGCTCTATAGCAAAAAGTCTCTCAAAGCAAAAAAGAAACTACTTAATACTTTTGCACATATTCTGTCACAATGAACCCGTCTTTAATATGAGCACAAATCACTGGAGGTTTCTGGAATAATATGCTAGTGGACTTTTACATGGACAAGACTTTTGCAGTGATTACTTTCTCTATTAACCAGGACACCCTGACTTCTTTGTTTTGGTTTCACTGCTGCACGTTCTAGGCCCAATTACCGACTAACAGTGACGTGAAAAATAATGACACCCACGTGTCACAACCTTCACATGCCATTTGTGTTTTTCTTCACCTGATATTCCATCTGGCCGTTGAAACTGAAAACTTTGCTAATTCCTATTAACCTTTTGTCCCCTCTGACACAAAGCATGAAGATTTTGCCTGTAGATCCGAGCCAGCCCCAGAGAAGCACATTTATCAGAGATTGCCACATTTAAAAGGGCAGAGTGCAAACATCCTGCGGTTTGAGACAGTTATAAAGATTCCACGTCAGCCAAGGCTGAGAGGGGAGAGAGGGACGTGTTCATGAAGCTAATTACTCAGAGTAGGAAAACAACTGAGTTAGCAAATTAGCTTTTCCAGGAATGGAAAAGTGGTATTAAGAACACAGCAAAACGGAACAGTGTCCTTCCGAATGGGTTTCCTGATGACACTGTCAGCATGCAACTCCTTTAGTCCCAAGGAGTTTTCCTCTCCATTCCAAACATGAGAAAAGGCAGCCGCCAGCAGGTGGTGAAGTGGTTAAGGAGCTGGATTCCCATATGGCCCACTGTGGTTTGAGTCCCTAGTTGCTTCAAACTCACACTCTGTGTGTGTGCGCGTGCGCGTGAACATGCTCAAACTCCCAGGAGAATGGAGGAGAAGGGAGTGCAGAATGGCCATCCCCCTGGAGATGGGGAGTGATGCTCACATTCCCTCTCACTGTCTCTGGCAAGTGCACATGCCCCAATCCAAAAACCTTAACAATAAAAGAGAGGAGAGGCACTAAAAAGGGCAGCCATTTCAGTGTTCCTAAACTGTTTTTGTTTTTAATGTTTATTTTTTGGTTTGTTTTGTTCATTGTTTTTGCCATAGGGCACATGTGCTTGCCAGACACGCTTTCTATCTCTCTCGTGCTCTCTCTGGTGAGTGTACTCGCTCTATAGCAAAAAGTCTCTCAAAGCAAAAAAGAAACTACTTAATACTTTTGCACATATTCTGTCACAATGAACCCGTCTTTAATATGAGCACAAATCACTGGAGGTTTCTGGAATAATATGCTAGTGGACTTTTACATGGACAAGACTTTTGCAGTGATTACTTTCTCTATTAACCAGGACACCCTGACTTCTTTGTTTTGGTTTCACTGCTGCACGTTCTAGGCCCAATTACCGACTAACAGTGACGTGAAAAATAATGACACCCACGTGTCACAACCTTCACACGCCATTTGTGTTTTTCTTCACCTGATATCCCATCTGGCTGTTGAAACTGAAAACTTTGCTAATTCCTATTAACCTTTTGTCCCCTCTGACACAAAGCATGAAGATTTTGCCTGTAGATCCGAGCCAGCCCCAGAGAAGCACATTTATCAGAGATTGCCACATTTAAAAGGGCAGAGTGCAAACATCCTGCGGTTTGAGACAGTTATAAAGATTCCACGTCAGCCAAGGCTGAGAGGGGAGAGAGGGACGTGTTCATGAAGCTAATTACTCAGAGTAGGAAAACAACTGAGTTAGCAAATTAGCTTTTCCAGGAATGGAAAAGTGGTATTAAGAACACAGCAAAACGGAACAGTGTCCTTCCGAATGGGTTTCCTGATGACACTGTCAGCATGCAACTCCTTTAGTCCCAAGGAGTTTTCCTCTCCATTCCAAACATGAGAAAAGGCAGCCGCCAGCAGGTGGTGAAGTGGTTAAGGAGCTGGATTCCCATATGGCCCACTGTGGTTTGAGTCCCTAGTTGCTTCAAACTCACACTCTGTGTGTGTGCGCGTGCGCGTGAACATGCTCAAACTCCCAGGAGAATGGAGGAGAAGGGAGTGCAGAATGGCCATCCCCCTGGAGATGGGGAGTGATGCTCACATTCCCTCTCACTGTCTCTGGCAAGTGCACATGCCCCAATCCAAAAACCTTAACAATAAAAGAGAGGAGAGGCACTAAAAAGGGCAGCCATTTCAGTGTTCCTAAACTGTTTTTGTTTTTAATGTTTATTTTTTGGTTTGTTTTGTTCATTGTTTTTGCCATAGGGCACATGTGCTTGCCAGACAAACAGTGAGAGGGAAAATGAGAAATCATCCCCTGAAGGAATGGCCATGCCACAATGCTTTCTCCTCCATTCTCCTGCTGGGACCCTGGGCATGCACATACACGTGTCTGCTGTGATCCTCAAGCCACCTGGTCTGGGATTCAAACCATAGTCGGCCATGTGGGAGTCCAGGGCCTTAGCCACCATGCCACCTGCTGACTCCCTGATTCTGTTTTAAAAGAATGTATGGCAGATGAGATTTCTTCTTGCTCTCGCATTTACTGAAGAGTTATTTCTAAAACTTCTCAGTTATTTCTTTTCCCTTCCAGCTAAAATCTCCCATTCCTTCATTTGAATGAAGGTCAGGCTCTGTTCTAAAACGTCTGAATCCTTCCTCTGAGTTTATACTGCGTATCTCAATTTCACCAATACCTGGAGTTATCGCTGTTTCAAACAACCACCTAAGTACCTTTTGCAAATAAAATAACATTAAAGAAAGCAAAAATATATGCCAAGAATTCATAAAAAATACTGAGCCAATTGACACTGTATTTAACAGAACTGCAATGTTTCAGGATTATGGTTTATATGGCTTAAGTTATAATGTGATGTTGCTCACATTTATAACTCTTCCTATTTCCTTTTTGTTCTCCCTGAATCTTCAAGTCTCACACAGTTGATCTCATTTGTCCTTTTATTTTTTGAGGAATTTTTGTTATAGGGTACGGGTGCTCACCGGAGAGATAGACAGACAGAGAGACTCACCCTCGCTCCCCAGTGGGGGAGACCATACCACAATCCCTTCTCCTCCATTCTCCTCTTGAGATTTTGGGCACACATGCACATGCTCCTGGTGTGAGTTTTAAGCCGCCAGGTCGAGAACTTGAGCAGCATTGACTATGTGGGAGTCCATTACATAACCATTACACCATCTGCTGGTCCCTCACTTGTTCTTTTTAACCTGTCCCCACAGATTTTAACTTGTATAGTATCTCCCCTTCTTCCACTGTCTTCCATTACTACCCCTTTTCCATACTGGCTCTCTATTCCAAATTTGCCTCTTCCCACATTCCACAAATGGAATTCCCATGCTTCCTCAATGGCTGAAATAAGAAAAATGTGACTGTGAGATTCAAAGGTGGATTTATTCTTTCATTTAGTAAATATTTTCTTGAGTACTACCATGCAGCAAGCATTGCTAGGTGCTGAGGAAAATAGATATAGAGCCTGCCGGGCAGAACTTACAGACTACAGGAGGAGACAGGGGGGTTAGTAATGCTAAAGCATACATAAATAACAACTGTAGAAAGTGCTTGGAAGTAAAATACAAGCTTTATGCTAGAACAGAGCAGGGCCCCCTGGCTGGGGCAAGCTATGTTACTGGCAGGGTGGGGAGTGGGGGGAGCTCTGGCAGTCACAGTTTTGGTTTCTAAGGCACTGGGAAGTCATTATGGAAAGATTTTACCAAGGGAGTTAAATGATCAGATCTGCGATTTAATAAGATTGTTTTGGCTAGATGCTAGCGTGGTATTAAAATTCCCTTCAGAGTTGGCTCCCTGTTGCAGTGGTAATGTGCTATTTCAGAGAAGCTGGGTTTTATGTGGCAACTACAGTTCACATCCACAGTTCGGTTATGCTGAAGCATGCTGGTATGGGTGTGAGTGCTCAAGATCCAATGGGCTGGGGGCTGGCAGGGGTGTTGGATTCCCACATGGCCAACTGCGGTTCAAGTCCAGGACCTGGTGGTTTGCTTTCTTCCTTTCCCTTTCTCTCTCTCTCTCACTCTGGTCAAATTTAAAATAATAATAACAACAAATGGAATTAAATGAATATTTAAAAAAAAAAGCTCCAATGGGCTGGAGGACCGGAGGAGGGGGACTGTGATGCTGCCCTGTGGAGGGTGCTCCTCTCTCTCACGGGCTCTATCATGGGGTGGGGGTAGTAAAAGCTGTCTTCAGTATCCTCCATCAGGTTTTCTACGGATGATTCAAGTCCCCATGAATGTTTCCCTCAACATCATAAATTCCTCTGTACCTTGTGAGTTTTACCTGCTCAACCAGATGACATGTGCTGCCCATGGTTATTAAACCACCAGGACTTAGATACTGCCTTCATCTGGATGGTCAGCCTGACCCCACTCGGCCCTTGCCCCTCAATGTTTAGGAGAAAACTGAGAAGGCCTGACATATTTCGGCTACTCTGGGCCGAGCTGGAAACTAGCTCAGGTTTCTGGACTCAACAGTCGGGCCTTTATCCGTTACCTCATTCTGCTATTAAAAAAGAAAATATTTCTTTTTAGATCTAGGGATGACTCACTGTGGAGAAAAATGATGGTATTTCCTTTTCTGAAGGTTACTGGTATATGATAAATCTAACCTGGGCGGGACAGACATGGCATGAGTGATGGCAGTGACAAAGCAGAGAGGACGTTTGAGGGAATCTGGGCTCTGATTTAGTGCGTTCAGACACAGAATGCAGACTCGCTCCGTGCTCAAACTCTAGCTCAGGAAGAGGGGACGGAAAATGCCACGGAGCTGCTGGCCACAGTGGCCAGCAAGTGTCTCTGTGGAGGCAGAAGGCGAAGGGGGCAGCACGTGACCTCCTCCCCTCATGTCCTGTACTCACGCCAGGGCAGGGTCCTGACAAGGACAGCTTATGGCAGATAGGGTCCAGGGGAACTAAAGAATATCCAAAACATCTACCCACTAGATGGTCTCTGATGAGCTGATGTTCAGGTCAGCACGCCTCTGGAGCCACCTGCCTGTGACTCTGCCTGACTGAGCAGGATCTTGCTGCAGGGGATCCACATATACACCCGAGGTGCAGACAGCATCCAGAATTCTGATCCCACTGAGTACCAGTTAATATTTCCAACGGTCAGTACACATCAGCCTGGCTACTTAAAGCCATCGGCAGGGGTGTATTTGACTTGTAAACGCTTTAGGACTCCTTTTGGTCAAATCTGGACCAAATCTGAGCACCAAAACATCATTAATGAAAGTAACACTCATCCAGAGAATGAACTAGGGAGCTGTAATGCTGTAAGAAAAACAGTGGAGTGCCAATTCATAAATATAGAAGGAATTATGGAAAGAGAAAGTTGCTATGTAGCAGCCATCAGACCGGAGTGGCTGATCAAGAGCCAACAGTGGACACTAAGGCTAGTGGGTTAAGATTAACTACTGAAGAAGAAGATCTGGGTCTGTCCCAGAACACATCCCCGCCCACCAAATAACTGATCAATTACAAGGAGAAAATGGTGACTATGATGGGAAAGCCAACAGGCAACCACCTTGACCCAGGTGACCAAAGTTAACACCATGTGACCCTGCGAACGAACCAAGAAAGCACTGCATCACTTCTGCCATGTCCTGCCAAGAAGACATGGTCTGAGTCTGGAGACACTTATGAGTTCTGCTCAAAAAACATCCTGCAGCATGTGAGGTCTCTCTCTCTTTTCTTAAAGAGAGGGACCAGCAGTTAGTGTAATGGCTATGTCACTGGACTCCCATGTAGTTGACCATGGTTCGAGTCCTGGACCTGGTGGCTTAAACTCATGCCGGGCGTGTGTGCGTGCATGCCCAGGATCCTGAGAGGAGAATGGAGAAGGGACTGCAGCATGGCCATCCCCTCTGGGGGTTGATTTCTCACTTTCTGTCTCTCCATCTCTGTCTTTCTGGCAAGTGCACACGCCTATAGCAAAAAGAAAAAAAAAAGATTGTTCTATAGGGCATGTACTCTCACCAGAAAGAGAGAAATAGAGACAGGAAGACAGAAATCACCCCCCTCAAGGTGATAGCCACAATCCCTTCTCCTCTATTCTCCTCTTGGGATCTTGGGCACATATGCACACACGCCCGGTGTGAGTTTTAAGTGGCTGAGTTCGGGACTCGAACCACCGTCAACTACATGTGAATCCAACAATGTAACCATTATGCCATCTGCTCGTCCCATGAGGTCTGTCTTTTAAAAACGCAACATCACAAAAGGGAAGACAGATTGTTTCAGATGCACATGCATATGTGGAAAGAGAACAAATTTGGTCAAACATTAACCTGGGGCTAGTCGGGTGGCATTGTGGTTAAAGCAGCTAGATCCCACATGGCCAACAGCATGGTTTGAGTCCTGAATGCAGCACCTTGGAAAATATGCTGGGCTCATGTGAATGTGTCTCCAAAATCCTGAGAAGAAAATGGAGGAGAAAGGATTGTAGCACGGCCACCCCCCACCACCACCACCACCAGGGGTAATATCTCACTTTCCTTTTCTCTCTCCATCTCTCCATCTGGCAAGTGCATGTGTCCTATGGCAAAAATAGAAAACAAAGACATTAACTTCTAGGGATCTAAAGCTAGGTGAGGGAGCTATATGAGAATATGAGATTCTGCACATTTCCTGTAAGCTTGAAATTGTTTCTAAATAAATTGTGTGTGTGTGTGTGTCTGTGTGTGTGTGTATCTCCATCCTTCATAAGTGCCTTTGACGTCTGTGGGGTTGTGAGTGCGGTCAGCGAGTCACCAGGGAACAATGCTCAGGCTTCTGGTGCTCGTTCTGCCAATAAAGAGCCTGCTTTCAGGGGCTGAAGTCTTGGCTCGCCTGGATTACAGACTTTTTGAGAACGCTTCCCTTGTTTGGAAACTTGCACAGCCTCTCAGTGAGGAAACTTGCAGGCTGATGTACCATGAAGCCTACTATAAGGAAAAAGTCTAAGAGCTCTGTTCTGTGACATTAGAAATCTTCAACAATTTAGATCCAGTCCAGCACCTCCGTGTTTCCTCTCAACCCTAAACCTCCACACCCTGAGCAACTTTCAAGCCTACCTACCTTTTCTCCCTCTGTCTCTCCTGCCTTCCTTACCCTGCCTAGAACTTTACACCTGTGAGACTTAGCTGCATGGTCCTTAGGGGCACAATGCAAATATTCCCTCCTTTGAAAAGCCTTGCTTACCCCTAACCGCTCTGTCCTGGACAGAACTGGTCCCTCCTTGCCCTCCATTCTTCTTAAACCACTGTGCCTATGCTATCTATGGTTAGTGGGCACACACCTGTCTCCCCCACCAGACTACTGGTGTTTTGGGTGAGAGGAACCAAGCAGTGTTGACTTTTTGGTCCCTTAGTGCCTGGCATGGTGTAGCACATGGCATGCCTAATACTGTTGGAATGGAAACTCTTGACCAAGATATCTCCCCATATATAAGTGGCAGAGGAGGACATGTGAACAAAAGCAGGCATTCTGGGGCTAGACTGCTGAGTTTGAATCCTGGTTTTGCCACTTTCCAGCTGTTGGCAAGTTGGATTATATATTAACTGCATAATCAGGAAAATACTAGTACCAGAGTCACTGTGTTGAGGAGCCTATAGAGTGATACCCAGGGTCTACTATTACTATTGCAATGACTGAAACATCCGCTGTTTGGTCAAGCGTGTAGCTCTAGAACTCCAGGGATGATTGAGAACCACCTTCCACCTTGCCCACTGCAACATACATACACATAAAGCCATGGTTGAAGGGCTTTGCAGCTCTCTTTCAAAATCAAGTGAGTCTGCTAAAGTCTGGAGGTCTATACTGGTTTCTGCCTCGTAGGGTGAGTGGGGGAGATGCTGGCCAGGCCTTGTAGGGAATGTGCATGTGTATGTGTGCACACTGGGGCTTGGGGAGAGTGGAGGACGGATGCTGATTAGGGATAGAGGAGCTCTAGTTCAGCATCAGCTATGCACAGGAAAGAAGAAAAACAAAATAAAACAGAAATAGACATACTTTCCACCTTTTCTTTTTTTTTCCTATACAGTACGTGTGTCACCAGAGAGAGACAGAGAGAGAGGGATGATGGCCATGCTGCAATCCCTTCTCCTCTCTGAGTTTTGGGTATCCATGAACACATACCGAGGGTATTTTTCAAATCACTGAGTCTGGGACTCAAACCAGAGTTGGCAATGTGGTATCCCAGCTGCCTTAACCATCATGACACCAGTGGGCCCTCAACTTTCAAAAGTATAGATGTTCCTCAACTTATGATGGGGTTATGACCCAACAAATCCATTGTACATTGAAAGTACTGTAGGTGGAAAACGGATTTAGTACAGCTAACCTACCGATATCATGTCTCAGCCACACCTGTGCAGACACAACTCTTCAGAACCACAAGTGTGTCTTGGGGGCAGCCCTTTGGAATGACTTGCATAAATTGGAGGAAGGTATAATTTCTTTCCATAGAACAAGAACTGATCTAGGGGGCCAGACAGTGACCCAGTAGTGAAATGTGATACTCTGTGAAGTTAACCCACATGGGACAGTTCAGGTTCATGTCCAGAGACACCTCTGAGTGTGCTGGGTATGTGTGTGGCCATGCTCTGGGGCTGAGTGGGGTTGGGGGTGAATTGTGGCATCAGGAACTGGTTGGGAGGTCGCTTTGTCTCTCCCACTCACGGATGAGACAAATGAATGGACTTACAAAAGAACAGGAGCTATGAATGTTTCCTAGTTCATGGACAAGCACTGGGCAAGCAGGAAGCAGGGCTGGGGTTCAGATAACACAGTGACACGATTGGTTCCCATGCATTAAATAGGGGGGTTGATGATTTCCAAAGTTGCTTCCAGACTATGACTAACCACTGGGACCAGTAGATGACATAATGGTTGTATCTGTGGACTTCCATGTAGTCAACTGCAGTTCGAGTCCTGGACCCAGCAGCTTAAAACTCACACTGGACGTGTTTACGTGTGTGCCCAAAATCCCAAGAGGGGACTGGAGGAGAAGAGATTGCAGTGTGACCATCCCTGCTCCGGGGTGGTGGTGGTGGTGGTGGTGGTGGTAGTGATTTCCACACTCTGTCTGTCGAGCACATGTACCCTATAGAAAAAACCTCTCTAAAAAACCCTAAAACAAAGAAACAGATGACGACTAACCACTGGTGATACTTCACACAAAATTTCATGAACACGGCAAGCTCCGTGACTGTGTGAAGAAAGACGTGAACTGCAACAGCTGCCAGGCCAGATGAGCGCAGGCAGACAGAGCCGGTGGCCTTGCTTGCTGTCACACTAGTAGCACCTTTCCTGCTGCGCCCTCACTGGCATGACCTGGTGATCCCCAAGGGCCGTATGTGAGTTCTCCTCTGCGAGTGACTCCAGAGACCAGAAGCCAGGCTGCAGGTGAGAGCGAGGGGGAAGGAAGCAGAAAGGGCTACTGTCCCCGGGAACGGGAAGGCCTGTATCTAATAAAGGGCACGCTGTACCAGGGAGGCACGTGACGGTGGCAGCGGCTTGCGGTTTGCATAGTGGCCCTCTTCTCCGGTGTTCAGTGCCAGTCAGAAGACACAGCAACTCTTCACCCCAAAGCTGTCTTGAAATAGCCAGGGGTGCCTCTCAGGATTGCTCTCACAGCCTAGGCCACAGCGCTTGGAGGTCCCCTGGGTAATTTAAAGGGTCGCCGCTGAAATACAGCCCAAATTTGCCGGGCATGCACACGAGAGAACAGCTTAGGGATTGCCGCTGTTTTCTAGACTTGCTTCAAAAATAACACACTGCTCTAAGAGCGACCGGGAAAAGTGCCCGTTCAGAGGCTAACCTGGGGAAAGCAGAGCAGCAGCCTAAGCTACAACTTTGGGACAAAAAGGCTTTTCTAGCAAAACGGTACAGTCTTGGGGGGCGTTGGAGGTGGAAAGCTGTAGTAGTTTGTATGAATCTTAGCCTTTATTTTGTTTTACAGTGTTTACATAAGAAAAAGAAACCAGCTCTGAGGCACACTGAGCGACTCCCAATTAGAAATGGATTTATCAACCAAAAAAAAAAAAAAAAATTCGGAGATTTAAGTACACCATAAAGTCAAAATCTCAAACCTTGGCATACACGTGCAACCTGGTATCCAACAACAATGCCATCTTGATGCTAAAGCCATAGCGAAAGCTGAAATGTTCATGAACCAAAATAGCAAACCCTTTCCAGCTTGGACTAAGAGTAAATATTTCTCATGACACACTGAGTTTGCACCCCTGTTTCACCAGCCCCCGCGCGACATCATGCTCTCGCTGCTTTCTTCTTTTGGGCATTCTTACTTACCCACCCAGAAACAAAATAACTGTGATTTTCAGCAAGCAGGAAGCCACGGCTCAGGCATAGTTCCCTGGACATTAAAGGGACTACACACACTGGCAGGCAAAGAGCCCAGGAGCTGTTGAGGAGAATTTATTTATACCCATTTGGAATTTCCTGACCAACTAACAGCCTGCTGGCCAGAGTTTAATTCCAGGACTCGGTGTCCGTGAGACAGCAAAGATTACCAACAAACGAAATTGCCAGCAAGGATCTTAATAACAACAACGAGAGGGGCGAAGACAGACCTCTCTCAGTCCTCCCCTTTCAGTTTTTCAAACCATCCTCATAGTCTGTCGACACATGAAGTGCTGCCGTAGAAATGCAGCTGTAGGCCCGTTAATTCTGGGAAGGACTTAGAAAGGCAGCAAATGTTTGCTCATTCCTCCCACTGACTGTTCCCTCTCCTCAACCCTCCAGGGCCGAGAAAGGCTCTCTGTTATAATTTAAGCTATAGTGCAGCAGCTGGCGGATAAAGGAAATGATTCAGTCCATGCTGAACCAAGGTTGGGCTGGAGGCAAGTGGTTCTCTGTTTTTTCTTTTGGTTTATCCTTATCTAATGCAAGATGTAATTTGAAAGCTAAAAGCACTCACTATTTGTAGAGTTAAGCCTCTCCCTCCCCCATCGCCTTAAACACTTTATCCAAATTAGATCATGTGACACACACACACCCCTATCCCCGCTTTTAGCTATAGGGTATGTACACTAGCTAGTCAGAAAAAGAGAGACAGAAAGTGAGAAATTACTTCCCAGGGGGAATGGCCAAGTCACAATCCCTTCTCTGCCATTCTCCTCTTGGGATTTTGGACATGTGCACACATATACCCAGTGTGTATTTTTCAAACTGCCAGATCCTGGGCATGAACCACAGAATCGGTCATGTGGGATCCAGTGCCTTAACAACCATGCCACCTGGTGCCCAGATCATGTGACTTTAAAAGAGGCAAAATTAGTTCCCAAATAAGTACATTCTGGTTTTAGGTGATAACATCTTTGAGAAACTTCTTGTGCTTATCTTTAAAAAAACTAGAAATAATAAGATTCTAAAATGTCTCAAAATGCATCACCTCTAAAAAAGGGGAAGGTTCTTCTAATTGCCTTCTTCACCTGTGCCCTGGGTAAATTGTACTTGGGGTAATGTAGCTCTAGTGGAACAAGATTTACTGAATTCTGTCACAAGACAAACAAGCAAAGCCAGTTCTAAACAATACAACAGAGATCAACAAAGATTAGGCAGGGATGACTCTAAATAGCCTGCTTTGTAAAACTGAAGACGGGACAGCAGGCTGAAAGAGCCATTGGATCTGCCCGGTGTGCCCTAGTCCGTCCACACACACCTGCCTCAGCCCTTTCCCACACCTCCCACTCTCCACTTACTGATGACTCAGTAAGCTATTGTCTCAGGGCCAGCAGATGGTGTGGCAGCTATGTCGCTGGACTCCCACATGGCTGACCGTGGTTGGAGTCCCAGACCCAGGGGCTTGAAAATCACACCAGGTGCATGTGCATGTGTGCCCAGGATGCTGGGAGGAGAATGGGGGAGAAGGGACTGTGGAGTGGCCATCCTCCCTGTGGGGTGATTTCTCACTCTCTCTCTCTCTGTCTTTGTTTCTCTTTCCAGAGTGCATGTCCCCTAAGACCAAAAAAAAAGGGGGGAGGCAGGGGGAAGGATTGTCTTTTGGATATGAAGCTACAAAGATTAAACTTTTTAAGACTGTGATATTGACCTGGGCTTGTTTTATACCAAATCAACCAACTGAGTCAAAGAAATAACAGAGTAAGAACAAAGCTTCAGGTACCAGATACTTTGAAATATCAGGTCCTAAAAGTTCAGATGAGTCTATCCAACAATACCACTATTACATAAGAAATGTGAGTTAGGCCTATTTTTCTCCCTTTTTTGGACTTAAGAAAGGAATCTTAATGAACTACATTTTTATTTTTTTAGGATTTTGCCATAGGGTGCGTGTCCTCGCAGGAGAGAAACAAAGGGAAAGTGGGAAATCATCCCCTACCCCATGAAGGCCACTCCGCAATCAATTTTCCTCTGGGATTTTTTAAAAATAATTTAAAAAAAGAATGATTTATTTATTTATTTTCATTTGTTATTGTTAGGTTTTGTTTTTGTTTTGTTTTGTTTTGTTTTTTTGAGAGAGAGAAAGGGAAAGTGAGAAAGCAAGCCACCAGGTCCAGGACTTGAACCATGGTTGGCCATGTGGGAATCTAGCGCCCTTACCCACCTGCTGGCCCCCGTGGGATTTCGATTTAAAGAAGTCGAAGGTAATTAATTTGCTAATATAACTTGTAGCTTATATCTGATCCCGTATGCTTTTACATATGTGCTTCTCTGTGGGCAAGGGCCAGCAGAAAAGGTCACTGTATGTAAATAAATGTCTAGTCCTTTATCAGAGGATGACAAAAGTTGGGAAGAGAAAATATCAGCTCCTTCTGCTTGGAAACCATTGGTCATAAAGGTTCCCATTGTCAAGAGAAGGACACACCTGTCTGCCCCACTCTCTCCTAGTACGTGGTCAAATGAAAGACTCAAAGAAGGTGTAGGAAGATGAAGGTATACTCATGCTTTTCCTGATGGGTGTGGTGTAGCCAGAGAAGGTGGCTTGTAGAAGGGAGGCACCAGCTGTAGACAAAGGACTTCTGTGACACCAGGCTGGCTGAGCACACACGTGCATAGTGCGTGCACTGGCCAGAGAGAGAGACAGAGAGAGAGAGAGGGAAAGTGAGAAATCTCCCGGGAGAAAGGCCACCCCCCTGTCCCTTCTCCTCCATTCTCCTCTCAACATTCTGGGCACGTGTTCACATATCCCCAGTGTGTTTTTCAAGCCGCTAGGTCTGGGACTGAAACCACGCTGTTAACTGTGTGGGATCCAGCAGCCTCAGTTGCCACACTACTGTTTGGTCTCCTGCACAGTTTTGACACTGAACAGGATTACTGCAACGAGACTTTTCTCCCAGAGGGCCTGCCCCAGTCTAAGATAAAACCAAAGTTAAATTAAACCAGAAGTGGTATGGCGAGTTACACTGTAGACATCTGAAGGTGTGTGTTTCCTGAGAGATACTGAGTTCACCTTTCTTCTCCTGTGCGTGCCTCTTTTCCTCTTCACCAGCTTTACAACACCTCTGCACTCGTGCAGCTACAGCACAAAGGCCCTGGGCCTATCCTCTCATAAGAGCCTCTCTGTCCTGTCCTTCCTCACCAGCCACTGCAAACAGTTCTGCACTTCACCGTTCCAAATGCTTTATGCATCCGTGAATTCACTTAGCTTCCACAGCAGCCCTATGAGGTATGAATGATTATGTTGTCTACTCACAGAAAGAGCGTATGTCTGTAAGCAGTCTACTACTTACTGCTAAATTAGGACTGGTGGTGCTGAAAAGCCATCATCTAAGCACATACGCCCCAGCAGCACTTAGAGGGTAAAGAAAGGGGGTAGAGAGAAGGGGATGGCATTTTGGAAGGATGAAGAGGAGAAAGCGCATCTTCTGTTTTAATACTCTGGCTTATACCACCCCTTCCCCTCTGATGTGCCCTACAGTCTTCCCAGACAAAACTCTTCTCGTTTGAAGGACTGAGCTAAAATATCCATTCTGTCTGAAGCCGCCCTTTACCCTTCCAGCCACCTGCCCCATCTAGACTGTCAGAGAAGCTCGTTCTTGCATGTGCACACTTCTTACATCCCCTGCAAGCCCCAGAGGAGCCTTCCTCTTTGTCTCAACCAGCGCTGTGCCCTGAGATCTGCAGGCATCCAGGACACATTCAGTCCATTTAATTTTTTCCAGAGGAACCAATTGCTTTCTTTTAAGAAGACATAAGAAGGGCTGGCAGGTAGTGTGGTGGTTAAGGGCGCTGGACTCCCACATGGCCGACCGCGGTTCGAGTCCTGGCCTGTTCAGTTGCTTTCTCACTTTCCTTCTCTGGCTCTTCCTCTCTATCTATCTCTCTGTCCCTCTCTGGTCAAATTAAAATGAATAATTCTTTTTTAAAAAAGAAGACATGAAAATGTAAAGACCTTGAACCTGTGCCCTCATTTTACAGCCAACACAGGGCTAGGTGCAGAGAGATGCACGCAAGGACTTCACCTCTGCCAGTCAAGGTGATGGTGCCAGACTGTGACCTCTGGGAACAGGAGGTTAGGCTGGAAGTTCTCCACCTGCTGCACAATCTCTCCTCCTAGGTGGTTTTAAAAATGCTGACTTTCTTTTCCCAGCCAATGAATCAGAATCTCCAGGGGTGAGGCCACAGGCATCTGCATTTAGAAAAGCTCCCCTGGGGATTCCCTCCCACAGCCAGTGATAAGGACCCCTGTTTTAAACCAAGCCATATTTACAATTCAAAGTATGTTCTTTCTGGCTTTTAAGAAATTGGAGCCAAACTATAGGCACCCCTTAAACAATTCAAGCACCCTCAAGCCTGTAGGTCACAAGTTCAAATGCCTTCAGGGTCCATCCAAGCCAGTATCTGAAAGGAAGCCGCCCTGAGGGAGTCACCTGGAGAGCCCGAGACCACCTGTCTTCTCTAGCTGACAATAGCCCTAAGGAGGTACCCGCCTACTGATCTCAGATCTTGGGACTTTTTCTTTTCTTTTCTTTTCTTTTCTTTCTTTTTTTTTTTTATTTCAAAAGAAGTTGAAGAGATTGATATTCTATAAAGTTTATCTAATCTAAAAATTCTCAGCAATTAAAATGAAAACAAAACACTGAGTTGGTCAAACAGAATAGTCCCCCAGGCCACTGTGCACCATCCAGCAAGGGCTTCATGGTCTCTTTCAGTTTCAATTTCACCCATGTTTCCATCCCTTTCTTGCCCCTCCCACACACTTTTTTTTTAAGAGAGATTTTTGCTATAGGGCATGTGCCCTCACAGGACATACAGAGACAGAAAGCGAGAAGTCACGCCCCAGAGGGGATGCCCACGGGACAATCAATCCCTTCTCCTCCATTCTCTTCTTTGGATCTTGGACATGCATGGACACTTGCCTGGCGTGAGTTTTAAGCTGCTGGGTCCAGGACTCAAATCGTGGTTGAAGACATGGGAGTCCAGAGATGTAACCATTCTGCCATCTGCTGGTCCCGTATTCTGATAAGAGGATTAAGAGTAGAAATGCAAGAATGTTGCCCAAGTCATTCTGCTCTCATTTCTCTTTGGGAACTGTCTTTCCCCAAAGAGCACATCATCTGTTCTGCTTCCCAACTGGCAATGTTCAGGGTGGGCTCCAACGTGGGGAGGCCTGTGGTGGCTCAAGGCTGCTGGAGTGGGTTGGATAAGTCTGTCTAAACCTGGGTGTTGGTGCCCACTTGCGGGATCCACCTGCCACAGGCTGTGGGCTGGCCCCAGATGTCCTTTCTCACTTTAAATCGATTTTATCTTTCAAATTTCCTTTATAGAACAAACTATAATATAAATTTAAATATAAATTTAAGTTCTAGCATATATTGATTTACCTCTTATGTTTAAATTTAGCTCTTTTACTAATGAGATGTTTTCTTTAAAAACAAAATCGGGCCAGCTCGGTGGCACAGGCAACAGCTTGTTCCATGCTGGATCTGTAGGAGAGACTGTGGGTTCAACTTATGCTGGGCTGGTGTCCATGATCCTGGCCTAGGGTAGTCTGGGGAGACTGCGGCATAAAACCCTGTTGAGGGTGTTTGTCTTTCTCTCTTTCTCTGTCTCTGTTTCTCACTGTCATAAAAGAAATAAAAATTTTAAAAATGAAAATAAATACCATAAGGTAATAAAATGAAGACAAAGACAACCACGAAACAACACTCTAGCATCCCTACCACCATTTCTTGCTCAGGTAAACTTACCTTGCAAAAACTCTACCTGAGTAATCATCTTAAAAAGGGACAGACATTCCAGCAGGGTGTTATGCTGTCTCTCTCTGATGGTCTGGGCTATTTCTTCTATATTGGAGACTTTCCCTAACCCCTGAAGAACTCAAATGCCTCATTACACTACTTCTGCTCATCTTCTCATTTCAGACTTGTGTGAGCCAACAGCTAGGTGTCTGAGGACCTGCAATGAGGGAGAAAGTGGGTGTTGTTCCTTCCCCAGCACCACTATCACAGCCTAAGGGGTGGGGCAGGGGTGATGGAATTTGAAGGGGATTAAAAGGACAGGACCAGCAAGTGCACCCAGCTCTTCCTCTTCCAATTAGGTGTGGACCTTGTACCACGCTGCGTATTGGACTCCTCCCTTACATGCCTGGATTAGCACAATCTCCTCCTAAGACTTAATGTGAGGGGAGATTTCCTAAGGGAAGAACACCCCTCATTCAATATGAGGAAGGTGTGCCTGGATGGAAATGTAAGATTCTCATCAGAAGAGTGATGTTAGGAAAAAGAAGCTGTCCGATGCTCCTGTCTTAAAAGAGTAAATCCTGTTTTGTTACCTACTATTCAACAAAACACATGTCCCTAAACATGCATAAAGGCTTACAACTGGAGCCATGTTGAGTCTCTACACAGTAGGCTTTCTTTATACTCTGTGTTGCCTTGGAACTATTACCTTAATCACATTTTAAGAAGAGCCTGTATCAATGTATTTTTATCCAAAGATTTGAAGCCAACATTTAAAAAAGTCAAGTGACAAAATAAATTGAGAGAGGGACCAGCAGTTAGCGTAATGGCTATGTCACTGGACTCCCACGTAGTCGAATGCAGTTCGAGTCCCGGACCCGGTGGCTTAAACTCACGCCGGGCGCGTGTGCGTGCATGCCCAAGATCCCGAGAGGAGAATGGAGGAGAAGGGATTGCGGTGTGGGCACCCCCCATGGGGAGTGATTTCCTGCTTTCTGTCTCTCTGTCTGTCTGGCGAGCACACGCACCCTATAGCAAAAACCTCTCTAAATAAATAAATAAATAAATAGAGAGACAAAGAACTAAATAAGGGAATTAAGACCTTAGATGATCATAAAGACTCTACAAAGGCTATAAATAAGAGATAATAAGGACGGTTTATTACCTCACATCTAAAAGAGGTGATAGGTCTAGAGAGCCTGTCTCAAGAAGGAAGGAAGGTAGACCAGCTGGCCTTACTCCTGGAAGTCACTAATGCAGGTTCTTCTCTACAGTTTCAATCAGCTCACCAAACTGGATGAAACTGATAATATGCCAGGAGAAAAAAGGAACTGATGGAGGCCAGCCCCTGGAGCACAGAGATTAAGCACTGTGCAGAGGGAGTCAGAGCCCACATAGTCAACTGAGGTTTAAATCCCAGCCAAGGTGATGGGTGTGCAGAGATCCCCAGGACTCCGACAGGATGAAAAATTGGAGGAAAAAAGACTGCTGTGTGACAAGGCCTAGTTGAGAGTGTCCCCCCCCTCCACACACACACACACACACACACACACACACACATTCTGGCATTAAAAAACATAAAAGTAACTGATGGGAGGGCCACCTCCTCTCTCTCTGGTTGGGTTGCTAACAAGTTAGTCAAAGAGGCAGGAAAAGGCTATGGCAGCTAGAAAAAAGTTTCTAATTGGCCTCTGACAATAATCTTGCCATGATACCCGGTTACTACCTTGGTACCCAAGGCATTTAACACACAATACCTTTTATTTTAAGTTAAGGTTTTTGCCACAGGGTGTGTACACCTGCTGGAGAGAGACACAGAGAGACAGTGAGAAGAATAGTGAGAAATTGCCTCCCAGGGGAGATGATCATGCTGCTATCCCTTCTCCATTCTTCTCCTGTGATTTTGGGCACCCACAGGAATATACTGGTGTGATTTTCAAGCCCACAGGTCTGGGACTTAAACCATGGTCAACAATGTGGTAGTCCAGCACCTTAGCCACTATGCCATCTGCTGACCCCCTTTTTAGGGTTTTGTCATAGGGCGTGTACACTCACTGAAGAGAGAGAGAGAGAAGAAAAGTGAGAAATCACCTCCAGGGGATATGGCCATGCCACAGTCCCTGCTCCTCCACTCTCCTCTTGGGATTTTGGGCAAACATGCACATGCGCCTGGCATGATTTTCAAGCCTTCAGGTCTGGGACTCAAACCGTGGTCGGCCATGTGGGAGAGTCCAGTGCTCTAACCACTATTCCTCCCACACGCCCCCTACAATACCATTCTATGCTTGCCTTACATGATAAAATGAAAGCAGATGCTACAACTTCCACAGAGGAAGACAGAAAGAGAATGTGTGACACAGTGAAAGCCACCTGTTCACTCGAGAAACACACTCAGAAGAACAGTCAGAACATGAATTAACAGCATGATCAGCTGGAACTGCAAAGAATGCAGCTGTATCAGACTGGCAGGGCTTAATTTAATCCCGCAGATCGGCAAACAGGCACCAGGACTATTTTTTATTCTGTATTAAATACCCAGCATCTTGCCAGCACAAAATAGGTGCTTTGCACACAGGTACTGGTTGAATTTTCAGCCTGCTAACTTCACAAAGAGTACCAAGCAAGGCCAGTATGCATACAAAAGAGATGGCACAATTTTTGCCTCTTAAAATCTGAAAGCTTGCAGATTGGTAAGGTACACAACCATAATTCTTAATTAAAAACAAGAAATGACAACAATACAAAGAACTCTGGGAATAAAGAAGAGGAGATGAAGCTCTGTTGGGAGTATCTCAGGAGTATGGTTAGGAGAGATAAAAAAGGTAGCAGGATTTGAAGGGTAAGAAGGGCCTGTATTAATAGACCTGGGAGGGACCAGCAGTTAGCGTAATGGCTATGTGGCTGGACTCCCACGTAGTTGACCGCAGTTCAAGTCCTGGACCTGGTGGCTTAAACTCACACTGGGCACGTGTATGTGCGTGCCCAAGATCCCAAGAGGAGAATGGAGGAGAAGAGACTGCGGTGTGGCCATCCTTCCTAGGGGATGATTTCTCACCTTCTGTCTCTGTCTTTCTCTGTCTTTCTAGTGAGCGCACATACCCTATAGAAAAAAAATCTAAAAAAAAAAATAGACATGGGAAACACACCCAGGCCAGGAGAATACTGCTTTGAGCAAAACCACCAACTGGGAACAGGGCAGGGTGGACAGGGATGAGAGCTGGAATGGAGAAGACGCCCATACTTCTTACACAACTCTTGGACACAGCTGGTCTCGTACCACCTATAACCCTGGAGGACTGGGAGGGGCCACCATGATTTCTGAGGGTAGAAGGACAGGAGGAACAAAAACAGTCTATAACCCTATGATTTCTGTAAAAATGAAGCCCAAACAAAGGTTCAGAGTTACAGGAAGAGAACAGAAATGAAAGTCAGCAAAGGTGAGGCCGGGTGGTAGTCCAGTGGTGATGCAACTGGACCAACATGGGAAAGGTCCTGAGTTTTCATCCTGGGATCTTCCTGAGCACATCTGCACATGCCCGGGATCCAGGACAGATGGCACTGGGGTTGGATTGTGGAGTGAGGCCCCTGTTGGGCGTGCCCATGTGTGCACATGCGTGTGTACAATGAGTGTCTTTCTCATGGAATAGACAGATAGATGGATAGGTAGATAAGGCAAAAGTGTTCGGGAGACAAAAAATTAAAACGCATGCAAAGCTCAATGATCCTTAACCAGCCAGCCTTAACAAGCACAATCACAGAGTAATGAGTATTAAGACAAAGACCAACTCTCACAGGGCCAGCCCATTATACCAAGAAGGAAAATGGCTTCCCTTCTGCCAAATAAATCTCTGAGTGGTCATTTTAAAGTGAGCGACTGAATGAATGAACTCGCTGAACTATAGTGTTTCTACTGAGCTTCACTTCCTTCTTCCCAGGAGTCCCCAAACTATACCCCAACTGCAATTGACCACCATGTATTTAGAGAGCCTACTTCATCATTAACATGTCCAGAAGACAGAACACCAAACAGTAAAACCCCAGAGGGAAAGCCCAGCCCTAAGTCCCCTTTACCTTTATGGAAGATGTTAGGTCTCAGGTTTCTCCATCTAAAATCAGCATCCTGAGGTGGTGTGAATTCCAGTTGCAATTTCCTAGTGCTCAAATAATGTCCTAGTACCCATCGTCAGAGAACACCCAGCTCCAACACGTGTGTGAAGCGTGGCAGCGCAGGAGACAACGCGTGGGCCTGTGATCCCTCACGGGACAGGCTAGCAGGTAGGTAACCAGTCACAGAGCTCAGGCTGTGATGTGGCCATTTCCCCTGACACTGCCAAACAGCTGTCCCTGGGGCCGATCTGGAAGCTGTGTAAAGTGTGGTGCTAATGGAAAAATCTGGTGGCACAGGGCTTCAGTGTTTTGCAATTTTTTCCTGTAAGCTGCATTGTTGGAATGGTTTGACATGCAAACCACCCCTCCTCCCCCCTTGGCCTACAGACGTCCAGGTCTCCGCCCTGGTGTATTATAAGAATTGGTATATCACCAGGCTGATTCACCGCTCGACGAGGTGGAGCACTGGTCAGGGTACGTGCTTCAGAAACCCAGCAGGTACTTCTGCCTGCTCTGCCAGCTCACCAGAAGACAAACTGGTCTTTGTCCTCACAGTTGGAGGGGAACATGCCAAACAGGCTGCCCCAAAAAAACATTTCCATGATGCCTCCCTGATTTGAATAAAGCATCCCAGGCAAACAATCTAACACACTGAGGGAAGGGAAATAAAAGAGCTGTTCCTTCATGAGTATTTAGACTTAATCCAGGGGGATTCTGAAAGCAGAGGAACAGGGAACGTTTTTTGATTTTCATTAGAAGGAAAAGTTGATGCATGTGACTGGGGTTTAAAAGACATTAAGCATCGGGCTTATGAATTATTGGAAATATCTATTCTCTATTTCTAGTTTGGAATTCTCCCCATTTTTTTCTAGTGACTAAAAGTATCTGCTGTGCAGAAACGTTTCAAATACCTTGGCCTAATGGAAAGTTGGTTCAACCAGAAAAGTGGGCAGGGATGGGAAAATCTGGAAGGACAAGCTGAATCAATGTTTTCACAAAATTATTTGCAAAGCTGATGGGATTTATCAACTAAACCAAATATTATGAGACTAAATTCAGAAAACCATGACTATCTTTTCGTTCTACCTAACAGAGATCACATCTAGCATACAAAAAATCCATTGGAGAAAAAACTTTTCTAATTAAATAAAATCATTAAATAAATTTAAGTAAAGAAAAAGAACTAAATAAACTTAGTATTTATGACTAGAGGTAAGTAGCAAACTGCAGCCATAAATGTTTGGGCTAGGAAAAAAAAGTACTACCTACTTTAAATACAGGCATATATGGTAAAATGATAATCAAGGTCTCCACCTCTGATCTGGGAGAAATGCCAAGGACCTCTCAAATCTGGCTTGCCATAAACGAGAGTGAGAGCACAGAGACTTAGCTTTTAACTTGCAGGAGGGGAAGAAACCCATGAGCCCTCCCCCAGTCCCCTGCCAATTTGCTCCATGGCATAGTTATCGTTCATGTCTACAGTTCTGCTGATTAGCGAATACTACAGAATACTAGATCATCTGAATTTCAGCCATGCCTTGGTCTAAGAACTGCTAGGATGAGAAATCTGGTCATAGGACCAGCAGACGGCGTAACTATACGTCACTGGGTAGTTGACCATGGTTCGAGTCCTGGACCTGATGACTTAAAACACTGTGTGTGTGTATGTGTACATGCCCCAAATTCCAAGAATGGAGAAGGGATGTGGCGTGGCCACCCCCCAGAGGGTGATTTCTCACTTTCTTTCTCTCTGGTGAGTGCACGTGTCCTATAGAAAACTAGGGCTAAAAAAAAAGAAAAGAGAAAGAAAGAAAGGAAGGAGGGAAGAAATCTGGCTACTATACTTAAAAAAAAAAATAGAAAACTAGGGCTAAAAAAAAGAAAAGAGAAAGAAAGAAAGGAAGGAGGGAAGAAATCTGGCTACTATACTTAAAAAAAAAAAAAAAGCCTCAACATAGCAGCACACTTATTTGTAAGTACGATCAGCTGCTCACACAGAACGACCAGCCGTGATCACTAATGGTACATGTACAGATGAGTAACATATTTTAAAACTTCTCGGGCTTTCAAGCTTCATAACGAACTGCAGCTGAAAAGCAGGAACAGGCTTAGTTTCTAAACATGAGCATACTTTTCCTAAAGCATATGGAAATGAGTAAATCATTACAGTTCATTCCAAAAATAGCCAGCAGAGAAGCCACAAGAGGAAACAGAAAGTACTAAGTCTATTTTAAACTTAGGATTTCTACAATTATTTGAATGAATTTTATAAAACCTGATTTGCTAGCTAGGACTTCTTTGAGTTTTTTTTTTTTTTTTATTAGAGAGGGACTCAAAATAGTTTTCAACAGTTTGCCATAAAAGAGCATGAATTTCTCGCTTCTGTGAATTTGTGACCTTTGCTAATATGTTTCAAGGCAGATCTAATCAAACAACCTTTTATACACAAGTACCCAAAAGCTGAAACTGTGAACTTGAGTCACTCATGTTCCTCGGAGTCCACACCACCTTTTCTCAGAAACTGCACAAAAGAGATGAATTGAAATGATCCTGACCACAGGAAGAAGGCAAACCCTGGAAAAGGAAGCAAGTGAGCAAGACTTTTGATGGGCTCAGCTAGCCCGCTCAAGTCCTTCAAGAAAGGGGGGAAGTGCACGATCAGAAATAAACGCCAGTACTCACGGTGGGACAACTGCCAGCCAGCAGGGCACACGCATTCACGACCCTGCAGGAAGGGCTGCTTCCATCCGGAGGTGACTACCCACCTCCCGACTTCTTGGAATAACAGCAACAGCTCAAGTTCTTAACATAGCGAATCTCCCTGTTGGGTTTTACTTCGTGCTTTTTCTTTCTCGGCACCTATGGAGCATCTGGGCAGAATATCTCTAACCTGAATATTTCTGCCCTGCACCGCGAATAGCAGAGGCTGGAGTCTACCCTTGCTACATCCGAACAGGCTGGTGCTTACTGGAGGTAAATCATCTTCTCCGTTCAGCTGGAGAGCTGGAGAGGAGAGGTAATCGCCTGTCTGAAATCTGATGCTTAACCCTTTAGACTCACTCAAGGTTTGAAGCAAGAACATCTAGGAGGGATAACAGCTGCACGTTAAAACCAAAACAGGCAAGCTCCCACCAGAGGGGCTTCTCAAAACGGCTCCAGGGACTGGATGAATTCTGGGGTTTGATTAATCAGGCTGGCAAGACTTCAAAACTCAGGATTCCCTGGGGGACCAGCAGTTAGTGTAATGGCTATGTCGCTGGATTCCCACGGTTCGTGTCCCGGACCTGGTGGCTTAAAATTCACGCCGGGCGCGTGTGCGTGCATGCCCAAGATCCCGAGAGGAGGAGAACGGAGAAGGGATTGCAGCATGACCATCCCCCCTAGGGGGTGATTTCTGTCTCTGTCTGTCTGGCGAGTGCAGGCGCCCTATAGTGAAAACCTCTCAAAAACAAACAAACAAACAAACAAAAACCTCAGGATTCCCTTTGCAGGTAGTTCCAGCATTTTATGGCCATAAAACCTAAATGTAAGTACTTCTTACTAAAACACAAACAAAACCTGTCTTCTCAAACACAATCACTATAGAAATAAATGACTTTCTGAAAAGCTTCAGTGAGAAATTAACCCTCAATGGACCAATGGCTTCATTTAGAGTTGAAAAGCATAATCTAATTAAACCCAGTTATTAAACACATCTAATACTAGGATGAAACTGCAATAAATAAACATAATTATAATATGTTTATTAACTTGGCTGGATAAAATAGTTCACACTAAGAAAATAACTTACTAAGATATACCCTGTCAGGGAGGATATTCTATTTTTAGTCTTCTACTTTCAGGTTTTATGTAGTTTTCTATTTTTCCTGTTTAGGCAGAACTTCACAGATACCATACCTCTGATATTAAATGTCCACATAATGTCTGAACAAAGAAGAAAAGACACTCCATATTCAACTTCTGACTTAGCCATTAACTAACCACATGGACTGGGAAAGTGATAAAGGGAAGCGAGGCTGAAATAGAAGATAGGAAACACCCCCTCTTGCTCTTCCCCGTTAGAAAACTGTTTTACCTCCTCACCTCCTCTGAGAGTCCTGAAAACACTTGCAAACAAGAACACATATTTTAATCCTTCTGAAAACGGAATGAGGAGACCCTGGGAATTTATGGAAGGTTCCCATGAAGCAGCTGGTTTCTCAGCAGCATACCTGCTGCCTTCAGAGTAATGCCAACGAGGACAACAGGTCCAAGACTCACCCTCAGTGAACACAGCCTCTGCTGTGCAGATTTTCCTTAAGGATGGTCTTAGAAAACACCACGTTGGTTCCAGTCAGGCCAGACAATGCAAACTGATCTTACAGTTGACAAATAAAATGAGCTGTCAGGTTCACTGCAGTGGGCTCAGAGTTCTGTTTGAGAAATGCTCCTACCCAGAAAAAATATTTACACAACTGAGAGTGGGCTGCCCTGCACAGCAGCACGCTGCCTCTCAGCCCCAGTCTTTGGCCCTGTCTGGTTGAACTGGCCTTATCAGTGGCCTTTGTACCTCATTGTAGATCAGCATAGAGACAAAACCTGGAGCCAAATAACTGACCAGGGTAACAAGAGCCATGAAAAGAGGTGTGCCCAGCCAGCTCCACAGCCTAGTGGTTAAGGGAGCTGGATCCCACATGACCATCTGCTGTTCAAATCCCAGTTCTGGTGGATTTTTGAAAAACACACCAGGCATGTGTGTGCATGTCCAAAATCCCAACAGGATGGAGAAATGGAGGAGAAAAGATTGTAGAATGACCACACCCCACTGGGAGACGCTTTCTCCCTCTTCCTGTCTCTCTGTTTCTCTCCAGCACCCACACGTGCCCTTGGGAAATTTAAAAAAAAGAAAGAAAGAAAGAAAACAGTTTTACCCCTTAACCCAGTTGTTCTGGTTCTATAAAATTATCCTCAGGAAATAATCAAGAGGTGGAGAAAACCAGGCAAGAGGATGTTCTCTGCATCGTTACCTACAATGGGAACAATCTGGAAGCAGTTCAAATGTCCAACCACAAAAAAAGTAATAGTACTTCAACTACCAGGAACACTGTAAAAAATATTATATGACCACTGGAAATATTAATTTGGATACTATAATTTTTATGAAGACTTGGACAAATGCAAAGAATTAAAAGCCCAGAGCTGAATACCAAAATAAATAAAAACTTAGGGAGGGGATCGCAGGTGGTATGGTGGTTAAGGCGCTGGACACTCCCACATGGCCAACCATGGTTCAAGTCCTGAACCTGGTGACTTGCTTTCTCACTTCTTCTCTCTCTTTCTGTCTCTCTCTCTGGTCAAATTAAAATAAATGAATGAATAAATAAAATTAAATAAAATAATTCTTTAAAAAATAAATAAAAACTTAGGGAAATTGACAAAGATAAAAAAGAAAAACTAAAATTAAGATGAACTGTGGAATTTTGAGTAATTCCTTCCTTCTCTTTTTCTATATAATTGTATAAATGCTAGTATATTGATTTAAATAACCATATTTTAATGCAGTTAAATAAGCACCTTAAATAAGTAAATATGTACCAGTCTAAGTACACACACACACACACACACACACACACACATCGATATATATATATATATATATATATATATGAAAGCGAGCAAGAGAGAAGAAAGTCTATGAAAAACAAATAGCAGGACCAGCAGGTGACGTGGTTGTTAAGGTTCTGAATTCCCACATGGCTAACTGCGGTTTGAGCCCCAGACCTGGCAGCTTAAAAATCACAACAGATAGGTTAATATTTTAAAAATAGAAAGAAAAAGAATAAGAACTATCAAGAGGGCGCAATCTGTAATAAACTGGTAAAGGCAACTGAGACCAAAAGTAAAGATTGTAATGGCAGGCATAAAAGCCCTTCACCACGTCCATCCTTTTATTTCATTCAACTGTTAGATGAGGACAGTAACACAGTTCTTGACCCAATGTCACAGCACCCAGCAGGGTCCTAGCGGAGGGCACCTTGGCAGGTGTTTGCCAGATCAGGGGCTCATGACAAGAGAAGAAGGACAGTGGTGCTAAGCCTTGTCGTAAGACCAGAATTTTACATTTTAAAGAATGTTTTAACAGCTGTTTTTTATTTTTTTTCTCTCAACAACCCTGTGAAAAAGGTAGGATGGGTATTATTATCTCCATCTGACAAATAAGTCACTTGCTATTTGGCTTCTAAAGGAATTCTAAGCTCTAATTAAAGTTACACAACATTAATTATGTTTAGAGAGGTATCAATCAGTGTGTCCAGTTTACAACATGCTTCAGAAACCTGGGGAAAAAGCAAACTGTCCTCGTTCCTAAACCCCAAAGAAATACACCTATTTCCTAACCATGATCCCCATTTACTTCCTAACCAGCGTTACACGAACAGAAAGGTCAAGAGCAATTTATGAAGCTCCATCTCATTACAGTAACAAAAGACAATGCAGGTTTTTACTAATACACACTTCCACTAACCTCTTGAAAACCCCAGGATCCTCTACTTGATCTGGTAACCCCACACCAAAAGGCCCCAACTTCCACTAGAAGGCACAACACTTGTGGGCAGCGATTTTTGCCTACTTTGTTCACTGCTGTATCTGCAGTACCCGAAACAGTGCCCAGCACATAGTAGGTACACATTAATATTTGCCATGTGTTGGGGCCAGCAAGTGGCATGGTGGTTAGAGGTGCTGGACTCCCACATGACCGACCACGGTTCATGTCTCGGACCTGGTGGCTTGCTTTCTCACTTCCTCTCTCTCTCTCTCTCTCTGATCAAGCTGGAAAATAATAATGACAATAATAATAAATAAAGTTAAATAAAATAATTATTAAAAAATATTTGCCATGTGTTAATTAAGTTTGCTTCTTTCTTTCTTCTTTTTTTAAAAGAGAGATTTCTGCTATAGGGCGCATGCGCTCACCAGAGAGACAGAGAGAGAGAAAGACAGAGAGAGAGAGAGAGAGAGAGAGAGAATGAGAAATCACCCCCTGGGGTGATGGCCACACCACAATCCCTTCTCTTCTGTTCTCCTCTCGCACACACATGTACCTGGCATGAGATTTTCTAAGCCACCGGGTCCAGAACGTGACCCACAGTCGACTATGCTCAAGTCCAGTCATCTGCTGATCCCAAATCTGTTTCATAATAAGCAAGGTGGCACATACACAGTGGCTTGTTGTATCATCTTTTCACGTCGTGTGTGTCTGACATGGATCGGAATACATTTTAGAAATCACAACAGTAACTAACTGCTCTTACTTTAAAATCAGTACCTTTAACCCCATCTAATGACAGACTGAGTGGAAAGACAGGTGTAACAGTGTAACAGGACGGTGAATGGGCCTCATTCAAAGCCTAAGTAGAGACGGCACTGTGAGATGTCAGGTGTATTTTGCAGCTTGAGGGCACAGTCTGGCCTTGTACGTATTTCCTGGCTATTCTTCTTTTGATTCTCAGCAACATGAAAAGTATTTCTTTGGCATTTCCCTGATTCCACCTTCACGTGAGATTTCTCCTTATGCTCCATGGAGCCAAAACCCGTGAGTTTCAGGACATGAGCTGGGGAGACCCTTCCGAGAACAACATATCTAGGGATATATATATCTATATAATATTTATATATATTTCATTTACTCCACATTTAAAACTCCTGCTAGGGCCAGCCCCTTAGTCTAGTGGTTATGAGGGCTGGATCCCACATGGTTCCAATCCTGCCCTGGGGGCTTGAGAAACAGGCCAAGTGTGTATGTGCATGTGCCCAACAGTTCCGTAGGATGGGAACATGGAGGGGAAGGAACTGAGGTGTGACCACACCCCACTGCGGGGTGCTTTCTCCCTATTCCTCTTTCTCTGTCTCCCTCTGGGGAGTGCATATGTCCTCTCAAGACAAAACTCCTACTAACCAACCTGGGAACTTACCGTTTCTCATAGGGAAGAACATAGCTGCCATCTAGCTCTATTTATCCACGTTCATCTGGAGTCTGTAAATAGTTACGTTATTTACATTTCAAAATAGATTATTTATGACCAGTATACACTTTTGTATTTACTGGGTTTTTTTTTTAAGTTTATTTATTTATTTTTTAGGTTTTTGCCATAGGGTGCATGCAGTTGCCAGAGAAACAGAGACAGTGAGAGAGAAAGTGAGATATCACCCCCTAGGGGTTATGGCCATGCTGCAGTCCCTTTTTCTCTATTCGCCTCCTAGGATATTGAGGACACACACCTGGTGTGATTTTCAAGCTGCTGAATCTGAGATTTGAACTGTGGTTGGCCGTGTGGGAATTCGGTGCCTTAATCACCGTACCACCTGCTGGCCCCTGTAATGAATTCTGAAAAAAAAAAAAAAAAAAAAAAATCAAACCCTTTTTTTTTCTTTCTTTTTTGAGAGGTTTTTGCTATAGGGTGCATGTGCTCGCCAGAAAGACAGAGCAAGACAGAGAGATAGAAGGTGAAAAATCACCTCCTGGGGGAATGGCTACGCCACAATCCCTTCTCCTCCTTTCTCCTCTTGGGATCGTGTGCATGCATGCACACATGCCCGGCGTGAGTTTAAGCGACTGGGTCCGGGACTTGAACCACAGTCAACTACATGGGAGTCCAGCAACATAGCCATTATGCTAACTGCTGGTCCAGAGTAGCTATTTCTTTTGTAACACAAAGTGGGAAAAGAGGCCAGCAGGTTGCATACTGGTTAAGGCACTGGACTCCCAATGGCCAACCACGGTTTGAGTCTCAGATCTAGCAGCCTAAAACTCATACTGGGTGCATGTGCATGTGTGCCCAAAATTCTGAGAGGAGAATGGAAGAGAAGGAACTGTGTTATGGCCATCCCCTGGAGAATGGTTTCTCACTTTCTCTGTCTCTCCGGCAAGCACACACATCCTGTAGCAAAAATTTCTTGAGAAGAAAAAACCTCGAAGTTGAAAAAGATTAAAAGAACAATTTTTACAGGCATATTCTTATATGAAATATAAAAATTTTAAAGACTATATTGAAAAGAGGGAAATATTTATTTTTAGATAGTAGCATTATCTGTAATTCTCATTTTATTTTTCTAGAAAATACGTCATGTATATTTATAAATTTTGTATAATGAGCATCAGATATATGATGCACAAAGTATGTATTAATAACTCACATATATGTAGGTATTTATGGAATCAGCAGTTAGCGTAATGGCTATGTCACTGGACTCCCATGTAGTTGAATGCGGTTTGCATCCCGGACCCGGTGGCTTAAACTCATGCCGGGCATGTGCGCGTGCGCGTGCATGTTCAAAATCCCGAGATGAGCATGGAGGAGAAGGGACTGCGGCGTGGCCATCCTTCCTGGGGGGGGGGTGATTTCTCACTTTCTGTCTCTCTGTCTCTCTCTGTCTTTCTGGCGAGTGCATGTGCCCTATAGCAGAAACCTCTCAAAAAAAAAAAAAAAAAAAGAAAAAAAAGAAAGTATTTATGTGTGTGTATTGTATATGAATATGTATAGTTATGATTTACACATCAATAATTATTTAAACATAAATGACGGAGCTCTAATCAGATTTGCTTACAGAGGTCATGGTGACTAGAAGAAGCATAAACCTTCCCCAGCCCAGTTCAGACCCATGTCTGTAGTGACCAGTTCACACTCTGACCCATCAGAGTGCTTCCTTTTGCTTTCAAACTCAATTCTCAGGGGTGTTAAGCAGGGCACTGGTGAGGAGGGAAAGCTGTAGCTGGATCAGCAGACCTTATGAGAAAGGAAAAAGGAAGTACAGGGCAAAGCAAGCTGGAAATGGAGCAAAGGGCAAACGGGGCAGGTATCTAAACCCCTGAGGACAGGATTTGGCTAGACCCCCAGTGGGTCAAGGTCCTGCAACACCAAGGGCCACAAGTTCCCCTTCTGCTGAGTTTGTGAATGGATGCTAGTAGAGGAGAGGGAAGGAAACCACAGCATCAGAGGGCCTTAAAACCTACACACTACCTTCAGCGTTCCCCAGTGCTCAGTCTTCTCCCTTATCAAATACCTTACCAGAGTAACAAGTACAAAATCCTGAATTTTCTTCCTTTGCTTAAGTAAGTCCGACTTCTCTGTGTCATGACATGGCATGATAAAGGTAATGATGGTGACAGCACCACCTCATACAATTATTGGGAGGATTACGTATGATCATGCAGGCAAAGCATTCCAGGCACCATGCTGCACAGTGTTCAATGAACGTGAAAGCATTGTTATTTGCACTTTTATTTTTGACAGCAGTCCCTGAGCAGGATCTATAAAAGTCCAGAGAAGTTGGTCAGCAGAAAAGACAAACAGAAAAATGGACAGGAAAAAAATCAGTCAGCCTAGAATAATCAACTGAGTTTACCTGGGTTTGGGCAAGCTGTAAGGTTCTTGCTGGCGGGGAAGACCTAGGACTGCTTGAACACAAAGTCTTGACCACGGCCGGAAATGCCGTCTTCAGAGGTGTCCTCTGCTACTGTCTTTAAAACTGCTTTACAGCTGAACAAGACCTGGACTACGTTTCTTGTGCTCTCACTGGCCCTAACCCTGTAGATGGATATACTTACCGATGTCTTACTACACACGTGGAGAAAAAGACCTGATCATTTCAGTTTGTTCTGGAACCAGGACTCTAATTCAGGCCTCCTGGCTCCAGTTCCACACTACCCAAATGAGGTTGCCATTTGAGGGTGCCCAGAGCCAGCAGACCTAGGGCCCTGAACTCAGGCATTCAGAAAGCATTCCCACATGGATGATTACTGCTCTCACTCATTAGGCCATTTGGCAGATAGCTCAAAAGAGAAATGAAAAATTGGCATGCTGTTTCTGGTCATGTACTACTTCTTAGGAAGATTTTCTCTGCGCTTGTTCTACAAATTTCTACGCCGTCTTCCAAAGCAATATTAGCATAGATACTAGTTTAGCACATAACCGAGGCAGGGTTGGAGTCCCAGGCCTTTATGATCTATTATATGGCTTATTGCATATTCCTCTCTGGGAAAGTCACTTTACAGAATGTCCCCTTCTCCTCCTCCTTTTCTCTTGGTTTACCAACATCAAATGAAAGCTTCTTGGGAGTGGATACTAGGAATTGGTTTTATGCACTTAAACTTATTCCTTCTCTCCTCAGTCTCTCACAGATGCATCAGCATTCAGGATTTTACATTTATCTTTCGACACTTCAATGGAATTGACTTAAGTAATAATTTACCTAATGATTTCAGAACAGAGAGACTCTAAGATTAAAGCGAACTTTCCAAGAGATAAAACAACAAAACTTCAATGGATAGAAAATTGCTTTGAAATCCTAGTATCCTAGGCACCTTGCTGTTACCTACTATTAGTCTGAGAAATGAAAAAATTAGTTTGAGCGAAGACATACATTGAACACAAGCACACACGCCTAGAGCACAGTTACCTGAGACACAGCCGTTAACCTTTGTGGTGTGGGCCATGCTGGCTTGAATCCAGTGACAGGTCCAGAAACGGGTGAGGAGGCATGCAAATTTTATGCATCAAGTTTCCAAATGCATTCAACCTGAAACAATAAAGAGAGTCCCATCAAAATGGATCATTAAAAAAATATGTACAGCACTAAATCTTAGGCTTGTGCTTACAAAGATGACCGCTAATGCAGAAGGCAGATAGAATGAGGGAGACACTGCGGATCCAGGTGGTGCCCACACAAGGCTGGCCACGCAGTATCGCGACAACACACTGAGGATGCGCCCAGTGGATGGGCCCCAAAAGAAGGTTTCCCAGCCTAAAAGCCTTACTGGGAAACAAAGCTGAAGAACCAAAACTGGTCCTCTAGAAATGGGGCTACGTTAGGAAAGTGGTCTTCAAATAGAAATGGCCTCCCACTATCTATTGCTCTGTACCGCTCTATGACCTTTTGCACAGAAAAATGGAAAAATACGTCATGACTTTTCCGACAACCCCATATTTATATTTTTAAGCTTATTCCCCTTTCCACATATGGGTTAAGCTGTTTCATTTACCTAATTGCAGTTTCAAAGCAATTCTAGAAACAAATGCTCACTGTTTTAAAAAGACTAACTTCATGGAAATTCTTTTGAGAAAATCTTAAGTTTTTCTAATGTCTGCCTTTTTTCCATGTAATCTCCTTTGTAAAACACAAATCCAACCCAGTCAGTCTTCCTCTTTCTTAAAATAAAGAAAGAAAGAAAGAAAGATTTTTTTCCATGAGAGAGAAAGAGAGACTAAGAGACAAATACTCCTAAGAGGTTCTTCACACCCCCAGTCTCAGCTAGTCTATACCATGAGCACATGTGCACATGACCAGGATGCTCAAGGAGGTTCTGGGATGCAAACCTAGGAGCTTTCTTGTGTGAGTCTAGTTGTATTACTACTACACTACCATCTGGCTCCCAGGCAATTACCCTCTTAAAGCATATTATCTTCATGACCTCCCACTGATTTATTGGATAAACCACAAATAACGCAGTATGGCACACAACTGTGAATCAGAGTCTGTGTTCAGCAACATATTTTTAACTTTATAGTGATTTTCTATTTAAAACTTCCTTAAGATTAGTACCACGAGACTTATAATTACAAAATTTAAAATAAATGAAAAAGAAACAAAAAAAACTGGAAAAATAACATTGCTCCAACACTTGCTTTTTGAAAATGCTTTCTGAAAAAAAAAAGGCAAAAAAGAATTATATATAAGAGATACTCCATTTCCATTCTGCTTAACTTGTAACTCCAGACCTGCAAAATTAGAAGCTAAACAAATTCTGAGCTGAGAATGGAAGCATCGATTCAGAAACCCCCATGACCCCCCCCAACAACAGGATAATATAAAAATAATAATATCCATACAACAGGACTCTAACATAGCCATTAAAACCATGTAAAAGTTCTTGATAATATGGTAAAACACTCAAAAGTGTATTCATTAAAAGAACAGACCCAGGTGTGTGGTATGTGCTGCTAAGACAATTGCTCTGTAAACTGGGACAACATGGAAGGCCTGGATTTAATTCCAGGTTCAATCTCGAGGCTGAGCAGAGTGGCATGCTCTGTGATCCCAAGACTTGAAGAAGCTGAGCCAGGAGGATCATGGGCTTGAGGATGGTTTGAGCAACACAATGAGACCTCATCTATAAAGATGTGTGCCTCTACTTAAGCTGGGAAGTTAAGGCAGCAGGCTGGAAATCCTGTTTTTAAAAGAAAGAAAAGAAAAACATGGGCCAGCAGGTGGCATGGTGGTTGAGGGAGCTGGATCCCATTAGGCTAATCATGGTTCATGTTTTGGACCTGGTGCCTTGAAAGTCATACTTGGTGTGTGTGCGAGCAGGGCCCCAATTTTTTTTCTCTCTCTTTTTTTTTTTTTTGCTAAAGTGTGCGTGTGTTTGCCAGAAAGATAGAAGAAGAGAAAATGAGAAATCACCCCATAGAAAGAGGGCAAAGTTGCAATCCCCTCTCCATTCTTCTCTTGGGATTTTGGGCACATACACACATGCGCCTGGCTTGAGTTTTAAGCTATCAGGTCTAGACTTGAACCACCATTGGCTATGTAGAAGTCTAGCACCTTAACCATTATGCCAACTGCTGGCCTCAGTGCCCAAAATCTTCAGAGGAGAATAGAGGAGGGACTGCAGCATGACCATACCCCCTGGGGGAGATTGCTTAGTTTCCTTATCTCTCTCTCTCTGAGTGTGCATGCCCTATAGCAAACTATTAAAAAGAAAAAGACAAAGAAAAGAAAAGAAAGAAAGAAAAAAGAAAGACAAAGCTGAGTGTATACTATCATAAACTCAACAAAATTTAGTTCAAAATATCCATGTACATATTTATACAATAAAGACAATTAGGGAGAAATTAACAAAATGTTCACTGTAGTTGCTGCTGGGTAATACAATTATGTATGACTTCAGCTCTTTTACTGACTTTGTAATAGTAATTATTATTATTTCAAGTGAAGCACAGTGGGGTAACGAAGCTGCTGCTTTGCAAGCTGAGGCCGTATGCAAGGCCTGGGTTTGATTCCCAGCCCACTCCAAGAGGCTGGGCGTGGTGGTACCCACCTGCAGGCCCAGCCACTTGGGAGGCTGAGGCAGGGTAGGAGGAACATGTCACTCCAAGACCCTATCTAAAATACCTCTCTCTCTCTCTCTCTCTCTCACACACACACACACACACACACACAAAGACATATTTAATTTTGTTTTTATTTGCTTTTAAATCATCAGGGAAAAGAAAATGTTATTTAAAAAATGCTATGCAAAAGGACTATTAGGCTACAGTCATGAAGATTATAAGTGTTCAGAAATAAAAGTAAATAAAAAGGAAGGAAAAGGAAATGACTGTCGCTTTGATCTCACAGGGTGAGAATTTCTTGTTGCTTAGCTGGTGAAATTTTCTTCATTGTTTGTATGGACTTGCACCACGGTCAAAGCTAATCAGTGTGAAAGCAACTCAGTATGAACTGCAACGGACCCACTCTCCAACAGGCTGCTTCTGACCAGCAGGCTCCCTGGCACGGCTTTTCCAGCTGTGGTGACCAGCGCTTGGCTTACCTGGGGACTCCATGCTGGTCCCCAATTGCTGGCTGGCGGCACACCTGAACAGGACGGCTCCTAGCTCTCTGACTAAGGGGCAATCACCTGATATTTTCTTGGAAACAAAGACACTGGATCAGGTCCATGACACTGAAGTTGAAGGCTAGCACCTCTGTGCATAGCCAGAGCTGAATCAAGAGGCAGGTTTTGGGGATAGAGCAAGCGTTATCTTTTAAGAATAACTGCGAATTTCTAACAAAGGCCCAGCTTTATTAAAAAATAAAAATTAAAAATGGGGCAGTCCAGCCATAGTGGTGCAGGTGTTGCCACATGGTATTAGAGCTATACAATGGTATGGCCTTATGAGAAGGCCCTGGGTTCAGTTCCTAGGTCGACTTGAACATTGCAGGCATACCTACGGATGCACTGTGATCCTGGCCGGGTGGGGGCTGCAGGGAGCCAATTAAATGATAAGATACTTATTTAAAATTACATTAATTTGGGGCAAGCAGGTGGTATGGTGGTTAAGGCACTGGACTCTCATGTGGCCAACTGTGGTTTGAACTCCGGACCTAGCAGCTTGAAAATCACACCCGGTATGTGTGCGTGCTTACCTGAAATGCAAGAGAAGGAAGATAACTGTGGCCTGACAGGACCCTGCTGGGAGTCTTTGTTTGTATGGCTGACTCTCTCTCATAAAACAAACAAACAAACAAAACTTTTAAAAAACCTGAAGCCTGGCAAGACTAGAAGGGGAGGAGTGTAGAAATGAAAGGGCAAAGAAGCCAATTCACTGGAATTATTCAACTAATAACACTATTCAGAGCCAACAATAACAAAGACCTAAGTCCCAACCCTGTTAACCAGCCCCTTGTTAGCCTTGTGCGTCGGCACTCTTGCTTCATAACAGCCTGTAAATAACACGTTTAAAATCGCGAAGGAAAACAGAAGACAAGAAGAGACAAGCCGCGTGTGTGATGGGTGAGTGAGCTATGTGTCAAGGTATTTGGATGGAGATGTGCCCAGTCTTCCCAGTCGAGCTCCAGGAACTCTGGCCCGGGTTTCCTCTCGTTACTGAACC
>NW_006159849.1:5620000-5634592 GCF_000334495.1 Tupaia belangeri chinensis
TGAACCGCTTTCACCCAGCAGATGGCATATGATCTTTATCTCGGCTCCAAATTGGACTCTCCCACCCTCCCCCGAATGAACAATAAAATCAAAATAATGAGGAAGCCTGTAATTAGGAACTACAAGCTTATCACTAGTAAAATAACAAGACAGTGTCACTGGGTGTGGAGCCTGGCAGCGTCTGAGCAGGGAGAACAGCTGTATATTGTGTATTGATTTTTCCCAGTTATTGTTCGGATCTGACAGGTGGCCTCGCACTGTGAAGCCTCGTTCTTCTTAATGATATGCAGATTCTTATGTCAAGCTGGAGGAGCTCTGGCCGTGGCTCATTCCTCTGTTACAGATCAATAAACTGCTGCTTTTCTCCCTCTGAGGAGAGTGCAAGTCAGTAAATCTTAACTGGAACAACGGTGGGCTTAGTACTGCTAGCTAAGAAAAAAACACTTTAAGAGGCTTTACGAAAACACATCAACAGAGAAAGAATTTATCTTCTCTGTTTCTAGAGACTGAGCATCGCTGACGCTCATCTCCCCAGAAGGGTGCAGCCAATAATGCAAAAATGTCATGAACTGACTCCACAAATACTTTACATTAGCTGAAATGAAACAAATGTGAAGAGAGCTCAGTAGGTCTTCTTCAAGAACACAGCAATGACAAGTAGTTAAATGAGGTTGGACATATATTCCAGGCTAAGCAATCAAATGCCACTGTCTTGGCTAGAACCAAGATGAGGATGAGTACACTGATGATAATGCTGATGGCCGCTAATGCTAACCCATCTCTTACTATTACGAATTACTGAGCTCCAAAACGTCACCTACTCTAAGGTGCATCATTATTTTTAAGTACCACTGACTTAAAAAAAAGATGTCGTTAATTCAATGATGAAGTACTAATTAAAATGACATACATTTGGGGCCAGCAGGTGGCATGGTGGTTAAGGACTCCCACATGGCCAATAGAGGTTCAAGCCCTTGACTTGGTGGCTTGAAAATCACACTGGGCATGTGTGTGTGCCCAAAAAGGGGAATGGAAGAGACGGGATTGTATGTGGCCATCCCCCTTGGGAGGTGATGTCTCACTTTCCCTCTGTCTCTCTTTGGCAAGCCAGGTGGCCTATGGCAAAAACCTAAAAAATAAAATAATTGTATATAACCTCATTTTATATGTGTTTAAATGTGAAAAATGTGCATCTTAGAATTGATGAAATTATGTTAGATTCAAGGCACTTTTAAAAGTACTTAATAGAAAGGCTGGCTGTTGGTATGGTAGTTAAGGGACTGTATTCCTACAGCTGACTGCAGTTTGAGTCCTGGGCCTGGTAGCTTGCTTTCTCACTTTCTCTCTCTTGCCTTCTCTCTGGTCAAATTAAAAACAAACACAAAAACAAAACTAACAAATAAAATAAAATAATTATTTAAGAAATACTCAACAGTTATTACCTTATTTAAACCTCACACACACACACAAAGAAACACCTGGATCTTTATTCAAGCATTTCTTTTAAAAAGTTAGTCTTTCAAATAGACATTGAAAAACCTATCAAATTTGTTCAATGTCAGGTATGATAGTCCACATTCTGCTGTAGCCTATGAGAAGGTAGTCAAATATTTAAGTAAAAGTAGTCATTAAAAGTATGTTGGAGAGGGACCAGCAGTTAGCGTAATGGCTATGTCGCTGAACTCCCATGTAGGTGACTGTGGTTCGAGTCCTGGACCCAGTAGCTTAAACTCATGCCGGGTGTGTGTGTGTGCGTGCCCAATATCCTGAGAGGAGAATGGAGGAGAGGGAATTGCGGCGTGGCCATCCCCCCTGGGGGGAGATTTCTCGCTTTTTATCTTTCTGTCTCGCGCACGCACCCTGTAGCAAATACCTCTCTTATAAAAAAAAAAAAAAAAGGTGTGTTGGAGGGAACAGCAGGTGGCATGGTGGCTAAGGTGCTGGACTCCCAAATGGCCAACCACAGTTTGAGTCCTGGACCTGGCAGCTTTCTCTCTCTCTCTGGTGAGCACACATACCCTATAGTAAATTACAAAATAATAAAAATAATGAATAATAATATTCTTTTTTAAAAAATGTACGTTGGAGTATAAACTCTGGCCACATTTCATCATCAGATTCTTTTCCAGTGTTTTCTAATATTGGCTCCTATCATAGGAACAGCAGGGCTAATGTAACCAGCACTTGGTTATTTTGCAACCAAATTACCTAATAGGACTCAAGCCCACTTGGCCTCCTCAAAAACAGCTGATGATTTTCTTGGTATGAGAGGGGTAGAAGTGGAGGGAAATATCAATTGTACATAAAAATCTAAATTGGAATCTGAGCTAGATACTGGTTTTCATTTATAAAGTAGAGAAAAGTTTAGATTTGCAGTAGGGAAATCTCACGCTGTGTTTGTCCAAACATTTACATTTGCAACTTTCCTTGGGGTAACATAATTAAGAAACTGGAGGAGATATTTTTATCACAGAAATATTATAATGAGGACAATAAAAAATATGAAAGATGCCATGGTAAGTGAATTCATTGATTCACTCACTCATTCTTTCAACAAATTGAGCGCCTGTTCCATGCTAGGCACTTTTGGCACTTAGGATGTACCAATGAACAAAGCAGATACCTGCCTTCCCTCTCTCCCAGTGCAATCTAACTGGATACATGCTTTAGGCTCAAAGAAAATTTAGGTTCACAGTGTGCTTAACGAATTAGTGGTACTAAAAATCAACTCCTTACTCATCTTTTCTGCCTTATCTGAAAAAAGTCCCCAAGATGAGATTTGCCTCGAAGTGCTCCAAAGTGGGAAAGGGGCTACCCAGCCCTCCCACAGGCCCTCACCACTCATCCGCTCCATTCTACATCTGGACACAGAAGTACATCTGTATCTTCTCAAGACTGGGAGCAAGGGCTATCCTGTCAGCGCACAGGTTGAAGTCATCTCCGGGCCTGGAGGTGCTGTCAGAGCCCCTCACTGGCTCTGCTCCTGCTGGGTCACTGGGATTCCAAGGTCCACCCAGCTTCCTGAGCACTTACAGAGAACTGACAGAGCGATTCTGGAAATGTTCCACTGGGAAGGTTCATCACATCATAACGACCCAGGCTGAAACCAGCTACTGTGCTACAAAAAACAAGAACAGTAGATGATCTAGAGCCAGACGCCAAAGTGAAAATCAGAATTATTAAAGCCCTTTCTCCTTTTTTTTTTCAGTTTACATTTTGTATTGATTTCAGAAGAAATTTTATTGATTTCAGACGATATTTTATGACTCAGTAGAGGTACACTAAAATAGTATTTCTTGAAGTGTTTGGTTCATCTGTAATAGGTTTAGAGAAAAAAGATCCTACCAGACATACAAACTTGACTTTATAGATAGGACCACATTAGTGATGTCCTTACTGAGAAAGAATTCCTTCCGCGGGTAGTTTATGAGTCAAAACGTCAGTGCTTTCACCTCTTCAGATTGTAAAGCACGAGAATGCAACAGCCATAATGCAAGTAAATTAGTTTAGTGTAGTATGAAAAGTCTCTTGTTAATTTTCTATTTAAATTATTTAAAATGTACATTTCTTGGGGCCAGCAGGTGGTGTGGTGGTTAATGCGCTGGACTCCCACACGGTCAACTGCAGTTCAAGTCCTGGACCTGGTGGCTTGCTTTTTCACTTTCTTTCTCTCTCTCTTCTCTCTCTCTCTCTCTCTCTCTTTCTCTGGTTGAATTTAAAATAATAATAATAAATAAATAAAATTAAATAATTTTTTAAATGTACGGTTATTTTATTTGCTGTTCTAGCAGAAATGTTCCCTTTAATTCCTTTGGGATTGAATTCTTGTGAAACCTTCTCTATGATTATTCTTAAATTTCCTTAAAACAGCAGCATCAGTATTATCTTCTTTTTTTTTTTTTTGGAGAGATTTTCACTGTAGGGCACGTGCGCTCACCAGACAGACAGAGAGAGAGACAAAGAGACAGAAAGTGAGAAATCACCCCCCGGAGGGATGGCCACACCACAATCCCTTCTCCTCCATTCTCCTCTCGGGATCTTGGGCACGCATGCACATGCGCCTGGCATGAGTTTAAGCCACTGGGTCTGGGACTCGAACTGTAGTCGACTACGTGGGAGTCCAGCGACATAGCCATTACGCTAACTGCTGGTCCCAGTATTATCTTCTAAGAACCTGCTAGAAATGCAAATTATTGGGCTCTATCTCAGACCTAATGAATTAGGAACTCGGGTCCAGCAATCCATATTTTTTTTTTTAGAGAGATTTAGGCTATAGGGCATATGCACTTGCCAGAGAGACAGAAAGAGAGAAATCACCCCCCCTGGGAGATGGCCACACCATAATCCCTTCTCTACCACTCTCCTCTTGGGATTTTGGGCATGCACACACACATGCCCAGAGTGACTTTTAAGGCACCAAGTCCAGGACTTGAACTGTAGTCAACTGTGTGGGAGTCCAGCAACGTAACCATTATGCCATCTGCTGGTCCCCGGCAATCTGTATTTTAACAACACTCTAGGTAACTCTAGAATGGGTCAAAAGTTCCCAAAAATGCTGTTTTAAAAGATGGGTTAACTAGAGAAAAAGTAAGCCCTAAGACTCCAAAGGTCATGAATATCTTCTGATTTTAAGAAAATGGTACCTAGTGATTTAGAAGACATACCCCACAGGAAGCTTACTTTGTTTCATTAATTTGAACAGAGAAAAAAAGGGAGAAGGGGAAAAAAAAGGAAAAGAAAAAAATGTGAACACTCAGTAACAGTCATAGGACGGAACACTAGTGTTAAACAGTACAGACTCAGTTCTTGTCTTTTTGAGAATGATGGGCAAGAATCACACACACACACACGTTATTAGCGTATTTGGGAAAATGCTATGAAGAGGGGGGAAAAAAGGCAGGTATCGAGTGAACAAAATGGAGGTATACCTCTTAAGGACAGAAGTTGAGAGAATGATGATGGAAATGAAGCTAAGCCCTGAAGGACGGAGAGGATCAGAATGAATGGTCCAGAGTATAGGGGAGAACTCAGAAATACACCTCCCATATGATTTTTGGCAAGGCATACAAAACAATTTTAAAAAGAAAGAAAAGCCTTTTCAATAAATGGTGCTGCAGGAATTGGACAGTGAGTGTAGTGCTTCGGTCCTGGGAGATGAAAACGTCCCAGAGAGCTGTTCCACAGTAATGTGCAAATAGTTGACAAAAGTGTAATGTACATTTCAAAATTAAGAAAGCAAATTTGTTATATGTTTTTTTAACCACAATATTTTAAAGAATTATTCATTTCATTTTACTTATTATCATTTTTCAATTTGACCAGAGAGAGAGAGAAAATGAGAAAGCAAGCCACCAGGTCCAGGACTTGAACCATGGCTGGCTCTGTGGGAGTCCAGTGCCTTAACTTCCATGCCACCTAACAGCCCCAAACCACAATTTTTTTAAAAGGCAGAATTAACATCTACTGTGCCCGCTTACACTCGAGATCACGCTGTCCTCCACATGTCAAACAAGCTGCTCCAGCAAATCTTGAATGTTGCTTTCTTTTAGTTGAACTAAATCTCACATAAGCCTTTTTCTCCATAATGTACAAGAATCAGACATTCTCTGCTTTTTCAATGTTACCGGCTTTCCTGCTGGAACAAGCATGATGCCTTCATGGTCCCTGAGGAATTCTGCTGACAGCCACCACTTGGGGGCCAGCCGTGGAACGGGAGGCCTGGGTGAGCTTACCGCATGGATGCATGTCCTTGTAACCCAGCTCATCAGCAGGCTGGCACAGGACTATGACCACAGTGAGACCCCGTCAGGTTACCGATCTCCACCTGCCTCCCTCCACCCTTACCTCTCACAAAAAGGGGGAAACACAGGGCTTTGCTGATGTTCATGTACCCATGCTAGTCGGGCAAATACAGGGTGCACGTGCAAGTGGGGGTGGGGGTAATGGCTGTGGAGATGCCATATTAAAATAAGAACTGACTGAAAATGCTTTTATTCTGCTGATGTCCCAAAAATCCACGGAGGGATGCTCTGGAGGACAGCAGAGGAGTGGCAGCCTGACCAAAGACAGATCATGCCCAGGAAGGACAGCCTTGGCCCCTGGTCAGCCTGGGACAGAGGCAGAAGGGAATTCCAGGAGGTTATCTCCACCAATTTCTTTCTTTTTTCTTTTTTTTAAAGAGAGATTTTTGCTATAGTGTGGGTGCACTTGCTGGAGAGAGAGAGAGAGAGAGAGAGAGAGAGGGAGGAAGAGAGGAAGTAAGAAATCACCCCCCAGGAAGGATGGCCACACTGCAATCCCTTCTCCACCATTCTCCTCTTAAGATTTTGGGCGGACATGCACATTCGGCTGGTGTAAGTTTCAAGTTGCCAAGTCCCGGGCTTGAACCAGGGTTGGACACATGGATATCCAGCATCTTAACCACTATTCTACCTGCTGGCCCCAATCTCCACAAATTTCTAATGGCTAGAGTTCACAGAATTGTCCTCTGAGGCCCAGTTCCAATGACCATGCTGTAACCAACCACGTCTGCTATGATCCGCTGGGAAAGGCACAGGAGGGGGAAGCAGACGCCACAGTGAGGACTCAACCCCCGTCCTCACTGGGAATCCTGCTTCTTCCTTTCCCTTCTAAAAGGCTCTGATGGAAATGTCTCCATTCTACCATAGTAGGAAAAGCACCAGGGGATGGGACCTGTCAGAGAAAAGGTTTCACCCCTAACGCAGGCTGGAGAGTCGGCCTTGAGCAGAAACACAGACTGAAGCCCCGTGGCAGGAGGCTGGCTCCCCAGACTGCAGTCTGACAGCAGCAGAGCTGAAAGTCCAGGAGCCCCTGAAATGAGGCCTCTGGGGCATTACAGGACATTTGTCTCCCAGGCAATGACACTTCATGGGAAGGGTCAGTGGCAAGATCCCAAGCTCAGAAAGACTGTGAACACTGGACCCACCGAGAGTGGGGAAAAGTCTGTGGGTATAGATTGTGTCATACTAAAGTGAAATTAATTCAACTCATTTCTTTTTTATTTTTATACTTTTTTTTTTTTAGAGTTTTTTGCTATAGGGTGTGTGCACTCATCAGACAGAGAGACCGAGAGACAGAAAGCAAGAAATCACCCCCTAGGGAGGATGGCCACGCCACAATCCCTTCTTCTCCATTCTCCTCTTGGGATCTTGGGCACGCACGCACACGTGCCCAGCATGAGTTTTTAGCCATCCGGTCCAGGACATGAACCGTGGTCGACTACATGGGAGTCCAGCGACATAGCCATTACGCTAACTGCTGGTCCCAATTTAACTCATTTTTTGAAACTGAAGGTAAATGGGTAGGAAGAAGCAGAAACAAATTTCTAGTTACAGAGTGAAGGTAAATATTCATTAATGACAAAGTATCTATTAAGCCTAGGGACCTAGCAGTTGGTGGCTATGTCGCTGGACTCCCATGTAGTCGACCACGGTTCAAGTCCTGGACCTGGTGGCTTAAACTCACACTGGGTATGTGTGTGTGCGTGCCCAAGATCCTGAGAAGAGGATGGAGGAGAAGGGATTGTGGCACGGCCATCCCCCTGGGGGGTGATTTCTCGCTTTCTGTCTCTCTGTCTTTCTCTGTCTGTCTGGTGAGCACACACATCCTATAGCAAAAACCCCTAAAAAAAAAAATCTATTATGTCTAATATAAGGTGTCAAATCTCAATGTTACTGTTTTTATTGTATTTTTTAAAGGTTTTCGCCATAGGATGCATGTGCTCACCAAAGAGAGACAGAGAGAGAGAAAGTCAGTGAGAGGGACAGTGAGAAATCACCCCCAAGACAGAGAGCAGGGAAAGGCCATGCTGCCATCTCTTCTCCTCCATTCTCCTTCTGGGATTTTGGGCACACACACACCAGATTCAGGACTCAAAACCCAGTCAGTAATGTAGGATTCCATGCCTGAACCACCATGCATCTGCTAGCCCCTGTTCCTCTTGTTGAAAAATTGTAACATACGTGTTAATAGGCACTGAGGTGGGTTGGTAATTCCTTCCAACACTCTTGCTACTGAAGTATGGATCCTCCTCTTCCAGACAACAGCAGCATCGGCTTGACTTATTAAAAAAGCAGAATCTTGGGCTCTACCCCAGGATTAGCCCTATTTGTCCTTCCAGGCCCTAAACTTCCTAATTCCATTACCTTTCACCCTAAAGGACCTACGGCCATGGCTGACCATCCGATGATCACTGGAATTACTGTCCAGGCCCCTTATTCTTGTGGGTGAGATCCAGGCAGATGGATTTATTTGTTTGTTTCTGTTTTGCTTTTTGTCACAGGGTAAATGGGCTCACTGGAGACAGAAAGAGGGGTACCTCCTGAAGGGACGCCCATGCTGTAACCCCTTCTCCTCCATTGTCCTCTTCGGATATTGGGTACATATGTACATGCATCTGGTGTGATTTTCCAAGTCACCGGGTCTGGGACTCGGACCATGATTGGCCAGGTGGGAATCCAAGGCCTTAACCACTGTGCCACCTGCCAGCCCAGCATAAGTATTTTTTAAAGCTCCTCCAGGAGATCCCAATTATTATGTTTTAAAGTCATTGGTCAATTTCAGTGGTTCTCAAAGACGGTTCCCCAGACCGGCAGCATCACCATCACTAGGGAAGTTGCTAGAAATGCACATTTTCCCCTTTGTTTCCCACTGCCTCTCCCTCACTCTCAGACACACTCAAACTGTGACTATGCTTATGAAAAAGGAACTCAACAAAACTTTAGGAAATTCTCAGAAGAAAGGCATTCTGGTATCTCTTTTGTATAATATATTTGGCACCTGAAACAAAAATATATATAAGGATGGCTTAGAATTCACTTAAAAATGAAAATTCTGGGCCAACCCCATAGCCTAGTAATTAAGGGAGCTAGATCCCATATGAGACACTGTGGTTTGAATCCCAGCCTCTGGACCAGCAGTTGGCGTAATGGCTATGCCGCTGGACTCCCATGTAGTCGACTGCAGTTCAAGTCCTGGACCTGGTGGTTTTAACTCATGCCTGGCGTGTGTGCGTGTATGCGTGCATGCCCAAGATCCCGAGAAGAGAACAGAGGAGAAGGGATTGCAGTGTGGCCATCCCCCTGGGGCAGGCAATTTCTCACTTTCTATCTCTCTGTCTCTCTCTTTCTGGTGAGCGCACATGCCCTGTAGCAAAAACCTCTTCAAAAACAAAAAGGAAAAAAAATGAATTCCAGCCTCAGTGACTTGAAAAAATGCACTGGGTGCATCTCTATCCTGATGGGATAGAGAAATGGAGGGAAAGGGATTACAGTGTGACCATGCCCCATCGAGGGGTGCTTTCTACCCCTCTCTCTTCTTGTACCTCCCCCCTCTGGTGAGCAGATGTACACTCTGCCAATTAAAAAAAAAAAGTTCTAACAATTTAAAGGCCTACGACATGAAAGAAAAACCATGTTCTTACCTGGACACTTTTATCTCTGGCCTCAGAAACTGCCCATGACAACTGAGGACTCATCCACCACAACGGAGCTTGGAGAAAATGCGAAGTGGCAGCACTAGACAGCCCAGGCATCTGGGAACCACGTCTCATTTCAACTTGGCCACAAACCACCTCTGGGACTCGGGGAGAGTTACTTATATGCTCCAGGCCTCCAATTCTTCATGACTGGGCGAGGACCGCTCTAACGACACTTCCAGGCCTGACATAGTCCATGATTATGCTCGTCTACATCCTGGGCCCCAGAGGAACACAAAACTCCCTTGGGCTGATGTTGCCAAATACAGTAAGACCGTATGGGAGGCCAGGCAAGGGTCAGCAGGCCTGAGGCCCCCTAGCAGCTCCTCTGGCACAGCAGGACTAGTCAGAGAATTCCCACCAGCCCCTGCCAAAAAGCTGCTGCAACACTTGAGCTCTCGCTCCTTCTAGACTGGCTGCTTTCTTTCTACCTTGTTTAAGTTTACTTTTCTATTTTTCTATTCTTCTTTCATACAACAATACTGAAAAAACAATAAAATATAAGGGAGAGGAACCAGCAGATAGAGTAATGGCTATGTCGCTGGACTCCCATGTAGTCGACCGCAGTTTGAATCCCAAACCCGGTGGCTTAAACTCACGCCAGGCACCCATGTGGTGCGTGTGTGTGAGTGTGTGTGTGTATGCCCAGGATCCTGAGAGGAGAATGGAGGAGAAGGGATTGCAGCATGGTCCTCCCCCTGGGGGGTGATTTCTCGCTTTCTGTCTCTCTATCTCTCTCTGTCTTTCTGGCGAGGGCATGCGCCCGATAGCAAAAACCTCTCTCTCAAAAAAAAAAAAGATATATATATATATAAACGAGAAAGTGAACAATGAGCTAACTCTGCTATGGTCAACATTTTGGTGTGTAGCTTCCCAGTTCTCCTCTGTGTTTCTGTAAACGTGTATACATGTATGTATATATGCTTTCAAATATGTTCCTTTTAACTTTTAACAACACCTACAGCTCTTTTAACAGTTGCATAGTATTCTCCTTCATATAGGTGCCATATTTTATTTGAATTTCCTTTATTATCCAATATTTAGATGGTTTCTGGTTTTTACATTGCAAACACATTGATGAGCATATTTTTACATATATCTTTATTCATATCCAATAATTTTCATTCTAAGAAGTGAGTTTCTAAGGTAAGTGGACAAGAGTTTATACATTCAGATGGATAATGTCAAGTTGTCCCCAGAAAGGAAGTGTCAGTTTCTCTCCGCACCAAAACATGTGGGAAGGCCAATGAAACTGGATTCTGTTTTTATGTTCACTGGTTTTGCTACATGAAACACATCTTCAAAACTATGTATCGAAAATCTCTACATACAATTCCTGTGCTTACATTAAGTCTGAACGTAATAGAGCAATTTTAGTTGTTCAACATGGGATTCTATGCTTATTTTTCATCCTTGGCTCAGAACAATTTATATTTTATAAAATGTAACTCTTTTATATACTATGAATAATGTCTCTGGGGATAAATGTATAGATAATCTTTAATTCTCTCATCCAAAAGTCTAAAAATTAGAAATTCTTGATTAAAGGTGCTTTAACACCCACTATATCATAGGGTCCTTGATGTCTAACAATTGGTCAGAATGGAGATGTTAAATTCTACACTCTGTCCTAAAACTGAAGAGGTCACTATATCAAGAGGACACAGTAAGAACACAGCTGGATCCAAGCTGCTTTCCAGAACAAGCCCTCCTTAGTCCTTTGGACAGAGGAGGGATCTAATGCGCAGTTCTCACACACACCCAACACAGGCAGGTGGTTAGGGAGACAGCTGGTCCACCACAGAAGAGCTAGCTGTGGCTGCCACTGAAGGCAGATTGCTAAAATAAAGACATGGATTACACCCAGTGCTGTCCGATCACACAGTTCTTAGCTGCTGTGCTTTAACAATCAACGGGCTCTGAAAAGCCTCAGAATCCAAATTCTTCCTTCTGCAGATGAGGACATTGTGAGTTAGGCAGCCAGAACACAGTCGCACAGACTCGCTAGTGGTGGCCCCACTGCTTTCTTTGCATGCGGCTTTTCCTAGGATGGAAGGAGGCAGAAACAGAACTTCCCTTTCTGAATTCCTCTCGATTCCTATTCATTTTCTTAGCCTCCAGCCCCTCCCACTCCTTTTCTCATAGCCCTTAATAGATGTAAAAGGAGCCTGTTACTGCAATTCCAAATCTCTAGAATGTATATTTCTTTTTTCTTCTTTGAGAGATTTTTGTTATAGGGTGCTCACTGGAGAGACAGAGAGAGACAGAATGACAGAGAGTGAGAAATCACCCCCCGTACAGGGGGGATGGCCACACTGCAGTCCCTTCTTTCAGTGGATGAGCACCCGTGACAAGATCCTGAGGCTACTGCTCCTCCTCACCTTCAACCACCTTAGAAAAGGGACACATGGGTGCCTGGCACACTCAGGGAGGTCTCCAGTCTTGAACCCGGAACCTTTCCCTGTGGGTTAGCCCATAGTGTGTTCAACCACTGAGCCACTATGTAGCTTAAGAAATGCCGTGGTCTTATTAATTTATTAACTCATTTAATTGACAGAAGAAGTGTGAGCTTGCCAGACTGAGAGAGAGAGAAAGATGGAGAAGGAAAAAGTACCTTCCAATGGAGTACGCTTATGTTGAAATCCTTCTCTCTTTTCCATTTCTCTATCCTGTCAAGATTTGGGGCATGGACACGCATGTGCTGTGTGTTTTTCAAGCTGTCAGGGCTGGATTAGTACCATGGTTGGCCATGTGGGATCTGTCTCTCTTAACCACTAGCCCTGGGGGCAGCCCCAAAGCACTATTTTAACAGAGATCTTTGCATCACTTTTCCCTTGCTGGAGAGTAAAATGGGGATAGCACTAAAAATGTCCCATTCCACTGATTTTCCTTTATTTCTTGATCTTTCACTTTGACCATGCAAGACTTAAATCACATACATTTCTTTAGGGCTCATAAGCACAGAGAATGACCCCAAACTCCTATATTTCTGTCAACGGAGAAAGGCAGAGGTATGTCTTTCATTTTAATTGAATATAACTAGCATTCGGCCTTTCTCAAACTATGCTTCAAGAAAAATACTGGGATTACATGTGACAAAGTAGTGAAATTGGACCAGACAGTGGCATGTCCGTTGGGGTGACTGGGTCCCACATGGCTAGCTGCGTGTTTCAGGTCCTGATGCTTCAGGTCCTGGCACAGGGTCTTGGAAAGGATACAGGGTCCATGTGTGTGTATGTTCAGAATCCTGAAAGGGAAAAGAAGTGAAGGAGAGGGGACTGCACCATGGCTGTCCTTCGAAGGGAGAATGTGCGCTTTCTCACTTCCCCTCTCTCCCTCTACCTCTCTCCTTCAAGTGTGGGTACCCTCTGGCAAGTTTAAAGGAAAAAAAAGTGAAGTATCCACTTGACCTTTATACAAATTTCCTATTAATGCTGGCAGGAAGGGACAATTTCATTTCATTATACTGAGGACTGCAAACTGTTATTGAAAGTGTCACCTTCCCTTTTGCTATGTAAAACATAAAGCTGCAGAATTTTCTCTCTCTAAGCTTTTGCACCTTTCAGACCCGCCATCTGAGGGCAGAGGCAGGTGTGCTGGGGATGCTTCAATATAGGCCTGGCCCCGCCAACACTGCTTCATTCTCCCATCCCCTTGGGCCACACAGGGAGCTGCACAGGTGGGGATGGAGCGATAGACATGGTTTATATCCTCTTGGTTGGCTGCCACGGGTGAATGATGATCCAAGTGGAATCAATACCATCTTAATGCATAGGCTCACACTGAATGGAAACCCTGACTGGCATTTAAGAAGGAATGTCAGTCTTCAAGCTCCAGCTAGCCACGATGGAGTGAAAACTGTTGCCGTGTCAGAGTGACTGTTCTGTTCCAGGGTGAGCAAACACATGCTTCAGTCTCCACAGCTCATCAGAAAACCCACTGTGATGAGGAGCTTCAACCAGACACGACTGACTTCAGTCCGTAAGGTGCAATCCACGATATTACTGAGCGAAACTCACTTTGTAAGTCTGTTCATTGGCTGAGGTCACTTACCACAGATCTTTACAATTCCACTAATCTGCTGGCTCCCCGTTTAATTTTCCTCTATGCCATCACTTAAGATTCAAACTAGGATGTTTTTGAGAGTGTCAGACAAACTGGAACATATAATCTCCCCACCTTTAAAGAACTAATGGAAAAATGGAGCGGGAAGGGAATAACGATAAATAGAAATATGGGAAATTGCTATCCAGAGACTCTAGAAACAGTATAAAACTGGAATCTTCTTTTGTATCTCAACGGCACAAGGCTCAGCATCTTCTTTTTTTTTTTTTTCCTTTTTCTTTTCTTTTCTTTTTTTTTGCTATAGGGCGCATGTGCTCGCCAGACAGAGACAGACAGAGAGATAGAAAGTGAGAAATCACTCTCCAGGGGGAATGGCCACGCCACAATCCCTTCTCCTCCATTCTCCTCTCGGGATCTTGGGCACGCACACACACGCGCCTGACGTGAGTTTTAAGCCACCGGGTCTGGGACACGAACCGTGGTTGACTACATGGGAGTCCAGCGACATAGCCATTACGCTAACTGCTGGTCCCCCGCTCAGCATCTTCTTATTAAAGGATGTAGTAGAAATGCATTGTGGGTACAAAGGAAGGCTGACAATGACAACAAAGGATGTCAGGTGAAGCTGTGCTGTCCCAATGTCATCCCACTTAGGGTCAGTGCCAAGAAGAAAAAGAGGAAAGGAAGTTTCTGGAATGAGAGGTTTCTAATAATGCAATCACGAACAGTCTCCGAGAACCACAATCAACACCGACATGAATTGTTGCCCTCACATTATCTAGTCTCGTTGCTGGGTTACCTGCATGGTTTCAGGATAAAAATTCCCCCAACTTCTGTGTTAAACCAAACATGACAAGAGACAGGTCCACAGCTTTACAATGTGTTCACATGCATTATCTTAGCTAAGCTTTAAAGCAGCTTTATGAGAGCCTGTCCACGTAACTGATAAGGAAACGGAGCTCCTCTGAGGAGCGACCGGCTGGGCTTGTGGTCCTGTGGCCATACTTATCAGGCTGCTTTTGTGCTACTGC